>NC_077233.1:278622038-278922038 GCF_027887165.1 Monodelphis domestica | reverse complement strand
AAGCAGGTTGAGAGAAATTAGGTTTAGACCAAAATACCACATCACACATCATAATAATCTTCAAATGGATATATGATCTAAATATAAAGTGTCATATCAAAAACAATTTAGAGTAATAAGGAAGGAGATACTTTACACCTCAATGGATTATGGAAGAATTTTTTTAAACAGACTAAGGATAGAGGTGATCACAGGAGATAAAATATGTGATTTTAATTATTTAAAATTAGAAAAGTTTTGCATAAACAAGATTAATGAAGTTAAAAGGAAAAAAGTTTACTGGGAGAAAATATTTGCATCAAATTTCTCTCATGAAGATCTGGTGCTTAAGATATGTAGAAAATTGATATGAATATGTACAAGCAAAAGTCATTCTCCCAGTAAACAAATGATCAAAGGATAACAACAGGAAATTATCAAAAGGAGAACTACAAACTATCAACCACTGTATAAAAATGCTCCAAATCACTAAGAATAAGAGAAATGCATGTTAAGGTAGCACTGATGTTTCAAATTATGCCCATCAGATTGGCAAAGATGACAAAAAGAGAAAATGACAATTTACAGTTTTGAGAGTGGCTGTGAAGGGACAAGTACATTAATAGAAATCAAAGACAGGTGGAAAGGAGACATGTGTGCACAAATATTTATAGCATCACTTTTTGTTATGCAAAATAAAAATACAGTAGATGCCAATCAATTGGGAAGACTGAATAAATTATGGTGTATAAATGCGATGGAATATTATTGGGCTGTAAGTGTAACACTCTCAAGTCGGGAGAGTTATACAGTTGCCTGAAGGACATTCCTTTGACAACGTATATGTGTAGGAAGCCATGACTGCTGATTGTCTGAGAGATGCAATATTTGCCTTACTTGAGGGAGAAGAGTGGCGAAGAGAAAAGGAATTTGCATTGATATAGTTCCTACTATGTGCTAGGTACTGTTACTGGTCTAGAGTGAGCCTGCGTCCTACCTGGAGAAACCTACTGGAAAATGGCTTTTATTGGGAGCCCACAAAGACATTGTTTCACTAGATTCCAAATATCCAACGTGTAGTAGATAGCTGCGATTCTAGCTCAGTACACACCTTGGAGACAAGGGCTGTCCAGGAGAAAGCCCACAGCCCCCTTCCCACCCAGCCCAACGATGGAGATCAGAGTCTCCTTTAGAGGCAGGGAATGAGTCTTTCCACATCCCTACTATCTGGCCTGGGAGAGAGTATGTGGTTTTTGTGTTCAGATCTTTCAGTACTATCGCAGTAGTCAATCAGAAGACATTTGCTGCCATGAAATAAACCAACAAGGAACAGTCAAGGGATGCCTGTATGTATTCCAAAGTGGTAAGGGAAAAGGCCACCCTACCCTGCATTTCTAGAAGCAGATTCGCCATACTCTTCGTTAGTCAGCCATTCACTAGTCAGTCTCTTCATTATACTTTAAATTAAATATATTATTTTTTAAAAGGAGGTTTTGGGTAATTCCCAGTTTCATATGCAAAACTCCTTCTCTTTCCTTCTTTGTCTATAGAAAGTGTTGATTTTTTAAATGATTTTTAAACTCAGAGTTTCCCCAAAACAACAAATATGATAGGAAACCAGAAATTGGATATCAGTTTCGCAGTCTGAAATTCCAGATGAAAAATGTTATTTCTATTACAAAATATTCTTATGAACGGGGGAAGGCTTGATTTCATTTGTGAATAACTCTGTCTAACAATTCAACTCACCAGGAAACTTTGAAAGATTTTTTGGGTGCTCTTTTACCATGATGATGGATGTTCATAATGGTTCATTTCAGTTTCGTTTCCTACAATATGCAAGGCACTGACATTTATACAGTGTTTGGATAAGCCCGTTTATAGATGACTTACAGACTGAATCACATCCTGGAATATTACAGAAGGTTCTGAATGAGATCCACAATCACTCAAGAGTTTTGCTTAACTGTTGTTGTTCAGTTGTTCCAGGTGTTTTGATTATTTGGTACCCCATTTGGTACAAGCCATTTCCTTCTCTAGCTCATTTTACAGATGAGGAAACTGAGACAAAGTCAAGTGACTTGCCTAGAGTCATACCGCTAGTAAGGTCAGATTCAAACTGAAGATTATTTTTCTCAATTCCTGGCGCAGCACTGTATTTACTATGTCACCTATGGGTCCCTAGTTCAGTTTAACTATACACGGGGGGGGGGGGGGGGGGGGGGAGGGGGATATGGGATGAAAAATATCATGTGGTTGGATGGCCAATCCATAGATCCAATTTATTGATATCTTAGACACTGCAGCTACAAAATGTTCTAGAGGAAGATGGGCTGGTTTGCCTTAGAGAGACTATAATGTTTTAAATGACCCCAAGCTTTTACTTGAAACAAAAATAATAATCATCTTCTATTGGTGTTATTTCACAACCACCAAGAATTAACATAGTGGGTTGCCCAAAGAGTCATGGGGACATTAGGAGGATGCAATATATTATTAGTAGGCTGCTAGGCAATGTAGTAGTAGATAGAGCAGTTGGGTAGAGAGTTGGAGAAATCTGAGTTCAAATCTAGCCTCAGATACTTACTGGTTATGTGTCCCTGGGATTCATTTGGGGGCCTCCAGTACCACATTGCTACTCATGACCATGAGTTATGAGATCTTAAAATGCCTTCTGAATCCCCAGCATAAAGGCACTTACTTCCGATAATATTTTAGTATTTGGCACATTTTAATTATTTGAATATTGATATAATATATATGTCAAGCACTCAGTTAATAGTAATATTCCATTAAGTAGATGTCTAGGGTGTCTTTTCCCTGTCCTTCCTGCAGCTATGTGGCCTAGTAGATAGTGCTAAACCTGAAATCAATAAGATCTGAGTTCAAATCCAGTCTCAGATAATTATTAGCTGTTTTTTAGCTAGAGTTGTTGTGAGGATCAAATAAGAAAATATTTGTAAAATACTTAGCAAAAGTAGGCACTTATTAAATGTTTGTTTACTTCCTTTTTTTTCCTTTCCTCCCATCCCCATGCTGTTCAGAAGTTTTTTTTCATTCCCATCCAACTCTTCATGACTCCATTCGGGATTTTCTTGGCAAAGATACTAGACAGGATTATCATTTCCTTCTCTACCTCATTTTACATGTGAGGAAATTGAGGCAAACTGGGTAAAATGACTTGTCCAGGATCACATAGCTAGTACACATGTCAGAGACCAGGTCTGAATTCAGGAAGATGAGTCTTCTTGACTTCAGACCTTACACTCTCTCCCCTGAGCCACTCGACTGCCCATCCATCCCCACACATATAAGCATAAATATTTCCCAACAGTCTCATTTTCTTAGTGTCCTTAGTTATGATAGGAGGGGTAAAGTCTGAGAATTTAAAGGATGTAGAATCAAGTGGAACAAAGGTAAGACATGAACTTGGGGATCATGCATGAATATTTTTTTGTGATCTCATGTTTGTTTCCCATCGCCTTTTTCTTATAGGAACATACACAGAAAATATAGTCACTAATCTTTCAGAGACTTGCCAGTTTCCAAGAAGAATCACTGATCCATATAAAAAGGACTAAAGGGCCTTTAGAGAACTTTAAAATTACCCAAGCTAAGTGCAGCCTTATCACCAACTCTCATCTCAGATATAGTCTCTCAGCCAATAGGGACTTGATTCCCCCCCCCACCCCCCGCCGCCCTCCCCCCAACAACTATAACTTGAGCCAGCCTAGTTAGAAATGATTCATATGTTCTGATGAAAGACTTTGATTCCTCTGAGAAGCAATAATCTGAGTGACCTTCTTTATCCTTGGACCAATCTCGTCCAATATAATTGGTCTCTTCAGGCAAATGTCTTTTTGTTCAGAGCCTGTACATTTGAGGGGTGATCTGTTCCCCATGACCCCTGTTCTCCACAAACACAATGTGATGAAATGCTCAGTTCCCTGAGGAGGAGTGTGGGCTACGGGAAGGGAGGAGAGAGATGCTCTGTTCCCATGGCCCCAACCACAGGAAGGAGCCATCAAGCCATAGAATAGTAGAAGCCAGAGAGCCTAATATCTTCTTTTCTCTCACCTCTAGAAACATACTTCGCAACCCCCATGACCCCATTTGCAAAAAAACCTACTTAGATATTTGTATATATGGGTCTTCCCCAGGGGAATGTAAGCTCTTCGAGGGGAGGGACTGGGTACTGTTTATGTAGTAGGCACTTAATAAGTGCTCACTGATGGAATCGTTGATATATGAGCCCAGCGAGCAGTAAGTAACAGAAAATCTTCAGTCAATGACATAAAACTCTTGACAGAAAGTCGCTGGTCCCTCCAACTTTCCTCTTCCTTTGGATATGTTGCCAGGGTGGGTCTTCTGCCCACACGAATAAAATCTCCAAGTTTTAATAAAGAAGTCAAACTGAGGGAAATAGCCCATAGAACTCCGGGTGAGTAGGATCCTGGGAAGATGAAGCCCACAGTAAACAATTATTTGGGGATTTTTGAATCCTCGCTGCTTCGTAACTAGACTGTATACTTGACTTGGTTATAGGCAATAAAAATACAATGTACCATGTCAACCTCAGCTCTATTCTTGTTATAGCCATTCTTAAGCCCTGGCTCCGATTCTGCTTCCCCTTCTCATGTATGCCCAGCAGTCCGTCACTGGAGGCAGGCTTTGGGGCAAGTAGAAAGTTTTTGTTGGACGGTAGATGCAAAACTTGGCTTTTTTCTTTCTTTATACCTCCTGTTTCAACTTGCAATGTATTCGCTCTTTAGGACTTTCCAAAGCCAATGATCCAACCCTTTTTGTTGTTGCTGTTGGAGAGTTGGGAGAAAACCCTTTAAGCACCAGTATGACTCAGGACCACCCAGCTTCCTCTGGGGCAGACTAGAAGAAATCCTAATTAAGCAAATGTGGCTCGAGCCCCCATCCCTGTGTGCACACTCTATGTACAGACTATGCTAGAATGACAAATCAAATAGCAAAGTATTTCATGAAGAGGAAAAATGGGAAGAGAATAATTTTCATTTCTCACCCCTATACACAAATAGGTTTAACCTCAAATAAATAAGGACTCTCGAGGAAATTCATGCAGGAGAGAAAAACTACCCTTCAAGAGTAGGAAGCAAAGAGAGTGAGGAAATCTCCTTCCAGCTTGGTCTCAGTAAGCAGCACAGAGATCTCTAGATGCCTCAGGTGCAATCACTGGCCTTGCTTCTGCCAAGACTCAGACATACATACCCTGCACATCCACCATTCAACCCTTCTTCCTTCTTCTCATTTCAGGAAAAATTTTTCTTCCTTTTCACAGAAGAAAAATAGCTCTTTCAACCCCCTCAGTTTATTCTCAATTGTGGACAAGCAGCTCTCATGAGCATCTACTTCTCCCATCATGTTCTGGATATTTCCATAAATTCTCCTTTTCTGGGACTTCCTTCTTCAAATCCACCACCAGTTCAAACCCACCAAAAAATAGTGCACATGTCAGCAAACCATAGTTCATGGAGCAAATTCTGACCATGGCCTATTTTTTTTTATGGTCTGGAAGCTAATGATGCTATTTACATTTTTATAACAAAACTTTATTTGCGAATGTAAAAACCATCCTTACAGGAATAACTAGTTAGCTCAATGGCTTGAGAGCCAGGTCTAGAGAAGGAATGCCCTGGGTTTAAATCTAGCCTCAGACACTTCCTAGTTATGTGATTCTGAGAACTTAATTCCCACTGCCCAGCCCTTATTGTTCTTCTGCCTTGGAACCAATATGGAGAATTGACTCCAAGATGGAAGGTAAAGGTTTTAAGAGAGAGAGAGAGAGAGAGAAAGAGAGAGAGAGAGAGAGAGAGAGAGAGAGAGAGAGAGAGAGAGAAAGAGAGGCCCCATTCCTCTAGAAATTACAAGGCTAGACTAAAAGCAAGAAAGGTAAGGACTCCTGGTTTCAGTCCTTCCTGTCCAGCTGAGTGGGGGTCTCCTTAGGGACAGGGCAATCCTGACAGACTTTACCAACTCTCAAAACAGTACCAACATTCAATTTACTCATCATTAAAATCATGAACTAGACCCTTTCCATATGGACTATCATCTAGCACCAACTATCTGTCCAAAACTGATGGACAGACCCTTCTTGGAGTTTCATCCTCCAATTCTCATCACTTCTATCCTTCTGGTCACTGGGAAGTCCAGCTATTTTTATGCCTAACAAGTGATTGTGTCCTTGTAGGACCTCAACCATTCGAGTGTCATAACTGGAGTTCACAGAAGAATTGGAAAGGATCTTAGAGGTCATCTCATACAACTCATGTTTAAACAAGAATTTACTGGACATCATCATATCTGATGTAAAGTGTGGAAGTGGTAATAATGGGGGGGGGAGCTCTCCTGAACTGATTTTCTGTGATGCTTCCCTTGAAGCTGAGCATAATGCCTGGTCCCTTCCAGTAGCCTCATGATCAGGACCCTGGTCTCTTGCTAAAGGGCATCTTCACAGGGCAGCTGGGTGGCTCAGTGGATTGAGAGTCAGGTCTAGAGACAGGAGGTTCAAATCTGGCCTCAGCCACTTCCTAGCTGTGTGACCCTGAGCAAGTCACTTGACCCCCATTGCCTAGCCCTCACCACTCTTCTCCCTTGGGACCAATACACAGTATTGACTCCAAGACGGAAGGTAAGGGTTTTAAAAAATAAAATAAAGGGCATCTTCAAAAAGAAACTCCTGGCTGACTAATTCATCTCCACAATGGAGTAGGAATGGATATGCCAAAGAGGACTGGCTACTAGACATGAAAAGCAGTAGACTGTAAAAGGAGGGACAACTGTTGCTATCCCCCAACACGTTGGCATTCTTTCTGTTCTGCTTCAGATACTCCATCCTGAGATGCCAAGAATGAGCATGTCTCTAGTCTCTGATTTGTTTCCCTGGCAACTAATCTGAATATTATTATGAGGTTTGATTCTCTCTGAGATATTCTGCATTTAAGTTATAGTTAGGTGGTGAGTCTCTTTCAACTATTCCCTCAGCCAAGAGATGTATTACTTATGGGCATAGCTCCCGGGACACCACCTAAAATTGCTGCCACGCATTCAAGATCTTCTGTGGAACCATATCCATTCAAAACAATAACTCACAAACCCCAATTTTTTATTTTTTTTACTCTAGTCAGCCAAAGATCAAAATTGGGTCAAAATAAAGGCATTTCATGACAGCATAGTTAGACAATTCACCAACCTCAGCAGACACAGGACTGTGGTTTCATTCTTAGTGGCATGATATGAATTCAGTACCATGTGCTGAACCCACTGAACTTTCTTCTCAGACCTCAGCTTTCCTGGAATGTTTCATAGTATATAATTAAAATGCCTCAGTAGTATTTAATGGGATTCCTTGAAAATTACCAAGTATAATCCTAGACTTTTTGTCATTTCCTTTTCTTTTTTTTTAACTGCTTGTTATTCTTATCATTTTCTTTATTATGAAAAAACAAATGAAAAAATGTACTATGTGCAAAGTGCTGTGCCAAGATCACAAATAAAAAAGGAAGACCAAGCCTGCTCTCAAGAAACTTACATTCTAATAGGAACTGACAACATACATTAGAAGGTTTTACCTACAAATCAGAAGAAAATGTCCAGTGGTTCTTAGGGTACAGTGGCAGAGAAGATGATGTGTATCTTCTTTAATGTGATTTCATTGATAAAGGGATATCTAGGGAAAGTTACGTGGCTCAGTAAATAGAGTGCCAGGCTTGCAGTCATGAGGACCGGGGTTCAAATCTGGCTTCAGACACTTGGGCAAATCACTTAACCCCAATTGCCTAGTCCCTGCCCTTCTGTCTTAGAGTTATTACTAAGATAGAAGGTAAGTGTTTAAAAATAAATACATGCCTATCTAGCAGATTGAAGTGAGCAGAGTCAGAAGATCATTTTAGCGATACTGCAAAGGTAAACCACTTGGAAAGACTTGGGATCTCTGATGGGATCATGACCACCAGTGATTCCAGATGACATGCTCCTACTGTCCTCTTTGTAGAGATGTGATAGACTTGGGGTACAAAATGAGAGAAGCTTTTTGGACCTGACCAGGGAATTTGTTTTGCTTGAATATGCCTATTGTTACAAGAGTGTGGTTTGGTTTGTCAATGCTCCAGAGGGAAAGGATGGGAAAGGAAAGAAATAGATTTTGATTCATTTTTAAAAACAAAATAAAATTTAATATTTTTTAAATCAACCAATAAACAAACATTTATGAAGCACCTGCTGTGTGCCAGGCACTATTCTAAGTGCTGGAGATACAAAAAGAGGCAAAAGACAGTTCTTGCCCTTAGTGATCCAATGAGGGAGACAACATGAAAACAAGGAAGGGAATAATTAACAGAGAAAATGAAGAGGTATGGGAAGGCTTTCTGTACAAGGTAGGACTTTAGTTGGGACTTAAAGGAAGCAAATAGAGGTCAGAAATTGGAGATGAGGAGAGTCTTCCTGGCATGGAGGAACAGCCAGAGAAAATGCCTAGAGCCAAAACACAGAATGTCTTGTTCCTAGAGCATCGAGGAGGCCAGTGTCATTGGGCCAAAGACTATTTATTGGGAAGTAAGGTATAAGAAGACTGGAAAGGTAGATAGAGTCTTGGTTATGAAAGTCTTGAATACCAAATAAGTCATTCGTATTTTCTCCTAGAGGTGACAGGAGGCCATTAGAGTTTATGGAATGTGGCTTGGATGCCATGACCTAAGGACCACTAGGCCTTTCCTTCTCATTCATAGCTGAGACCTTCTAATGTATGTCTCTCCTGTTAGAATGTGAGTTCCTTGAGAGCACAGGGCCATGATCACACCTGTGCCTTAGGAAAATCATAGCTGCCTGGTAGATGGATTGGAATGGGAAAAATGAGGAAGACAGCCCCCCCAGAAGACTACTGCAAATAATCAAGGCATAAGGTGACCAGGGTCTACACTAGAGTATGGGCGGTGTCAGAGGAGAGAAGGAGGTGTATTTGAGAGATGTTGCCAAGGTTGTTTCTACAGGCCTTGGCAAAAGATGGCTAGGAGAGGTAAAAGAGAGTGAGGAATCCATAATGTTGTAAGCCTGAGGGACTGAGAAGATAGTATAGCCTCAATGATAAGAAGGAACTTCTTATCATTGATAAAAGGAACTTCTTATCATTGATAGAGATAGAGATAGGATAGAGAAAAGAACTTAAGGGAGAAAGACAAAGAGTTCCTCATAGTTTGACATTTTGAGCTAAAGAGGCTTTTTTAAGCATATCTAATTATTATGCTGAATCATTTAACAGTAGTATCAAAGACTTTGGTGGTAAAAAACCTTCTCTTCCAGGTTATCAGTTGCTAAGGAAGCTGATATCATGTTGCCTCCCTGAAGGTGGATGTGAAGAACAGGTGGTCTCTGGGAGAAGGGTACAGGTTGATGCTATTCTTGGGTTCTAGGACTTGGAGTCCTGGACTGCCTACATAAGGATCCAAGGATTAATGGTGATCAAAATGTCAGTAGGCCTTGTCTCAGAAATTAATTTCTCATTCTACCCCTCTAGTCCATCACCTCTCTGCCAAAAGATGAGAGGCATGCTTCCTGTGACTTCTGAAGTCATTACTGGTCAATGAAATAATCATTGTGCTTACAGCTTTCATTGTTTTCTTTTACTGTGTTGCAATCATCTAAACTGTTCTCTTGACTCTTCTCCTCCTCTCTCTCTCTCTCTCTCTGTCTCTCTCTCTGTCCCTCTCTGTGTGTGTCTCTCTCTGTCTCTGTATCTCTCTCTCTGTCTCTCTCTCTCTCCATCTCTCTCCCCCCTCTGTCTCTCTGTCTCTGTCTCTCCATCTCCCCCCTCTCTCTCCTTCCCTTTCCTTCTCTGTCTCTCTCACTGTCTCGGTCTCTGTCTCTGTCTCTCTCTCTCTCTTTCCATTCTCCATCAGTTCATGCAATTTTCCTAGGTTTCTCTAAATCCATCCCCCCCCTTTGTCATTTCTTTTAGTAGAGGATCAGAGGGGTCCAGGGCAGCTTATGTAAGTGTTAGATCATTTGAAGTTGTTTTCCTTTATGTATCCATTACATTTCCATTTCCTTTACATCATTATATTGTAGTCATTGCATAAATTGTTTACCTGGTCCTGATCACTTTGCTTTGCATCAAGTCACAGAAGTTTCCTCTGAAGCCATACATTTTTTCACTTCTTATACAACAATAAAATTTTGTTGTGTTCATGTGCCATAATTTGGTTGGGCATCCCTCATAACAATTCCTCATTTGGTTTTTTTCAATTCTTTACTACTATAGCAAGTATAAAGAAGGTGTGATACTAACCCTGCCAACTTTCTCCATTCTCTCTCTTACTGGATTTGGACTGATTTAATCACTCCAACCTGCATCCATTCCAGCAAGACAGGGTTGTTTTCACAGAGGAGCAGCCATAGAGCTACACCTCCTTCTCAGAGTCTGAGCCATCCTGATGTGTAGGAAAAAGCTATCCTAACTCAAAACCCTAATTAATAAGCCCCCAGCTGTGTGCTTTCCATTTATATGTATCAGTTACAATGACAGCACTAACTCCTAGACATAAACCATTTACTAATAAGAAGGCAAAAATCAAGAACAATCATAATGTAACATTCTATCCATAAACTAAGATCATACTCACCTGCCTATGTACACAGTGTCCATAATGGAGAGAGTAGAATAAATACAGAGAAACATAGCCATAAAGCACCTGTATATGGAAGCATTCATATCCAAGAAATTCATTACTCTGGACTGGAGATCTGAACGTATAAAGTCTCTTTTTAATTTGAAACCAAAAAAAAATTAAGTAATAGGAATTTTTTTTCTCTCCTCATCTCTCCTGCTCCCTGTCATCATTAAAATTCTCTGGAGACTATTTATAATTTATAATTATTTGTTAAATAATAAAAAGTAGGCCAGAAAAAGAAAAGGTATCAGTCATGTGTGGCCAGCCATTCTCTTAGCAGCTTCCTCCCCAAGCTGAGTGTGCCAGCTCCCGAAGGTGCACCAGCACTCCCTTAACTAATCCCAAGCTAGATTATGCATACCAGTGCTCCCCAATGCAGCCCCAAATCAGACCATCCATGTGGGAGCTCTCCTAGCCTTCTCCCTCCAAGTCAGCAGTGCAGCCAGACCATGACATGTCAACATTCTTTTAGTCACCTCCTCTCTCCATGATTGCCAGGGCCGTAAGAGCCTACTTCCTTCCCTTCCTCCAATTTCTGCTCTTCATGACATCCCTTTCCTAAGCCCCTCTGATTTGGAGGAGTCTGACCTCAGTCAGGACAAAAGGTGGGTCTTCTGGACACCAGGAGTTGCCACATAATCCTTAGAATGGACACACAGTCTTGGTATAGCATCTCCCAGAATGGTAGAGAAGACCCCCCCCCCATCGCCTCTGAGCAATAAGAAGTACAGAAGTAAGTTCCTTTGCTTTAAAATCCAAAGCTTGTCTTGGAGTGTCCAAAAATGGGTACAGATTAGTGTTAAATGTCCACCTCCTATTGAAAAGGAAGTGAAAACTTAAGCCAATACACATACTCACATAAAAACAATAGAGGAGATAAGGAAGACTCCAGGGTTGTGAGCTTGAGGGACTGGGAGCATGGTGTTGTCCTCAACAATAACAGGGAAGTTAGGGGTGGGGGAAGATTTAGGGGGAAAACTGTTTGAGGAAGGATGAAAAGCTGTGGAAGAGCCTCTGTGGAGAATGGGATAGTGAGTTGATAAGGGAAATATGAGAGGATTGCCTTGCAGCAGTAAGGGCCCAATTGAGGTTATTTAGTATAAATTTAATATAGATTTTTTTAATTAAAAAAAGGAGTTCAAAAATAAAATGAGAGGTAGAAGAAAAATTGGAAAATGAAATTAAATAAAGAGTCAATAGCACAGTAAAAGAAACACAAAAATTCTACCAAAGAAAGAATCTTGCCAAGAACTAGCACTGGCCAAAAGGAAGTGGAGGCACAAAAATCTATTGAAGAAAACAACCTCTGAAAAAGCAAGATTAACCAAAAAGAAAAGGAGGTACAAACATTCAATGAGGAAAATAAATTTCTAAAAATTAGAATTGGGGAAATTGGAGCTAATGACTCTATAAGACAACAGGAAACAATAAAACAAAATAAAAAGAATGAAAAAATAGAAGAAAATCTGAAATTTCTCACTGGAAAAATTATTGATCTGAAAAACAGATCCATTAAACTATCTGAAAGACATAATAAAAACTCTTTTTTAAAAGAACCTGAACATTATGTTACAAGAAATCATATGGGAAAACTGCCCTGATATTCTTGAGCAAGAGGGGAAAATAGAAATTAAAAGAATCTATCGATCACCTTCCAAAAGATAAACTAAAATAAAGGGTCTGAGGACTTTTATAGCCAAATTCCAGAACTCCCAGACCAAGGAGAAAATACTACAAATAATCAGAAAGAAACAATTCAAATACTGTACCACCATAATCAGGATTACACAGGACCTAATAGATTCTACATTAGAGGACCAGAGGGCTTGGAATATGATATTCCAAAAGGCAAAAAGGAACTAGGATTACAACCAATAATCATCTACGCAACAAACTTGAGCATAATCTTAATACTTAATGAAATAGAGAACTTTCAAGCATTTCTGATGAAAAGATCAGAACTGAATAGAAAATCTGATGCTCAAACAAGACACTCGAAACATAAAACAAAAAAGAGAAAACTCAAGGGATTCAATAAGATTAAACTGTTTATATTCCTACCTGGAAAGGTAAGATTATTTATTAATTAAGTTATTATATATTATATATATATTAAATGTATAATTAATTAATTGGTTTTGAATCATTTATTAAGATATATAAGCTACCTATGATACTTAAAGTGTTTAAAGTACTTAAGGTACTTAAGAATTTTATCACTATTAAAGCAATGAGAAAGAGTATGCAAAGACAGAGAGCAGTTAATAAATTGAATATGATAGAATAATAAAAAATATTAAAGTGTGAGAAAGAGGATAGATGGAGGTAAATTATTGCACATGAGGAGGCACATAAGAGTTAACATAGTATAGGAGAAGATAGGGGGACTGAGGGCAATGCTTGAATCTTACTCTAATCAGAATTGTCTCAAAACAGGAATAACATACACATTCAATCAGCTATAGAAATCCATCTTAGCCTATAAGGAAATAGGAGGGAAGGGGGAAAGAGAACAGAGGAGGGTGAAGTCAGATTTGTGAACAGAGAAAAGCTAAAGGATAAAGAAGAATAAACAAGGGGACAATAGGGTGGAAGAAAACACACAATTAATAATCCTAACTATGAATGTAAATATGATGAACTCACTCATAAAGTGGAAGAGGATAACAGATAGATTAAAAACCAAAATCCCACAATATGCTGTCTATAAGAAACATTTAAAGTAAGGAGACATATATAGAGTAACGGTAAGGGGCTGAAGTAGAATCTATTATGCTACAGTTGAAGTAAAAAAATAAAACATGGGTAGCAATCATGATATCAAATGAAGCAAAAGTAAAATTTGGTCTAATTAAAAGAGATATGGTAGGAAATTACATCTTGATGCCATAGAAAATGAAGTAATATCAATACTAAATATATACATACTAAATGGATTGGCATCCAAATTCCTAAAGGAAGAAAGCACATGAATTATGGGAGGAAATAGTAAAGTTATGCTAGTAGAGGACCTCAACCTTCCCCTCTCAGAACTAGATAAATCCAATGAAAAAATAAACAAGAAAGTAGTGAAGGAAGTGGAGAGAATTTTAGAAAAGTTAGATATGATAGATCTCTGGAGAAAACTGAATGAGAATAGGAAGGAATATACCTTTTTCTCAGAAGTACATGGCACCTTCACAAAAATTGACTATGTAATAAGGCATAAAAGCCTCAGAACCAAATGCAGAAAAGTAGAAATATTAAATGCATCCTTTTTAAACCCTAATGCAGTAAAATTATATTCAACAAAGGGCTGCAGTAAAGCTAAAAATTAATTGGAAACTAAGTAATTTTATCCTAAAAAATGAGTGGGTGAAAATAAATCATAGAAAAATAAATAATTTATTTAAAGTGTGTAACAACAAGAAGACAGCATATCAAAATTTATGAGATGCAACCAAAGCAGTAGTGAGAGAAAGGGGTCTTAAACCCTACCTCTTGGGTCTAGTCTATGATCAGATGTACTCTTGGTTTTAGGATAGCCCCCAATTCCTACGAAAACCTAATAGGCAGATTATTATCTACTCAGTTTTTTATATGTCCCTTGCTCTACTTTTCTGAAATGCTCTGGGCAGGTACAGAATTCTAAGACTAAATGAGGATCTCTGCTCTGCCCAGTTTGGGGGGAGAAGAGAAAGGTAAAGAGAAAAAAAATAAAGGAAAACAAAAAGGTAAAGTCTGTTCCCAGGAGAGTATTAGATCCTGGAGAGCAGGGACTAACTTGATTGACTGATACTTAAAATATTTTACATCTAGTAAGCCCTTAATAAATATTATTCCTGAATTTGTAGTCTGGTGTCCTGGAAAAAGCTCTTAAAATCAGAGTCAGAGAACACTGGAATTCAGTCCTTGGCTAAACACACTCCAAGACTCTTTATCTTCCTCAAAAGCTCCTGATGAGGTCTTTCCTGACACCCACCACCACCACTAAATTACTTTGAGTTTACTTTGTATTTAATCATACATCTGTACACATTTTTCTTCCCTGATACAATGTAAACTCCTTGAGAGAAGAAACCTTTTCGGAGAGCTGGTCTAGTGCCTGACAATAAAGAGTTGAATATGCTAGTTGACTGATCAACTTAAACAATTAAACTAAATGTCCTCCTACTTCTGCTTTCTTCACTCTGCAACATTTCATACAAGTGTTTATAGGTTTTACTTAAAGCCTCCTTTTTGTTATTTCTTATGATGGAATATATCTTAATTAATTCACCCATTCCCCAACTAAAGGGATAAGGTTATATCCCCTTAGTTTCAATTCTATAAGAAAACTATTTTAAATATTGTGTTTTATATAAATAATTGTATATTACATACACATAAATGCACACCAATAGATACATATATGTAGGTATGTTTATATAGGTCTTTTCTCTCTTTGATCTCTTTGGGATATAAGCCTAATAATGACATCTCTGGGTCAAAGAGAAGGTATAATTTAGTGGTCTGTGGGGGATAGTTCCAAAGTGCTTTGCAGATTAAACATATTCACATCTCCATCAATAGTGCCTCTTTTAACACAGTTCCTCCAACATATGGCATTTTCTTTTTTTCCATATTTGCTAATTTGATGGATAGGAAGTGGAACCTCAGAATTACTTTAATTTGCATTTCTCTAATGATTAGTAATTTGGACTATTTTCCACAACAATGTTGACAGCTTGGTTTTTTTTTTCTTTCAAAAATTTCTTTTTAACATCTATTTGTCAACTGGGGAAAGGATTTTATTCTTTAAATTTTGAAACAATTCATTATATGTCCTGGAAATTAAATGTTTATCAGAAGAACTTGCTGCAATAATCTTTCCCAGATATTTCCCTTCTTGTTTTAGCTACACTGGTTTTGTTTATACAAAAATGTTTTAATTTTATATAATCAAATTTGTCTATTTTTATCTTATGTTGTTATTTCTATCCCTTGTTTGGTCATGAACTCTTCCCTTAGCCATCCAAAGGATTTTCAAGGAAATGTTTTCCTTGCCTCCTCTTATTTGACTCTGGGTCCTTTTATAGCAAATCACTTATACATTCAAAATTTATGTGTAAGCTGTTGGCCTAACCCTAATTTCTGCCAGACTACTTTCCCCTTTGCTTATTGCTTTTGCTGAATAATATGTCCACACCCCTGTAGTTAGAATCTTTGGGATTATCAAAATACTAAATTACTTAGATTCAAGTGCTTCTGTACTTTGAGAAACTCTTCTGCCACTAACCAGCCTCTCTATTCTTTTAACCAATACCAAATCATTTTGTTTTGATGACTACTGCTATGTATATAGTTTAAACTCTGAGGTCCCTAGATCTCTGTCTTGAAGTAACATGATAGACTTTGAAGACTGAGCACTCTGAGCTATAAAGATCTAGGAGCTAGTCAATGATCTAGGTAAGGGAGAAGAAAAAGCCAATGAAAATTCCAAGGTTACAACAATGGAAGACAGGGTGAATGGTAGAGCCACCCATAAAAGTAGTGAAGTGACAAAAAGGGTTCCGATGAAAGAAAGTTAATGGTCTCAATCTTGATATGAGGTTGAGGTTAATGTTAAACATGAAGATCTTGGTCTGAAGCTTCAAAAAGAGATCAAGGATGGAGATACAGATTTGCCCCTGATGTGTGTAGTGATGATAATTGAAAGTAACAAATTGAATACAATTGCAATGTTGAGAGGAGAGATCAAAGGACTAGCCATTTATTGATGGGGAACAAGAGAAGGAACTAAAAAAAAGACAGACAGACAGATAGACACTGTAGATAGAGAAGTAGGAGAGAGGAAAGTTTCTAGTGCCAAAGAAGAGAGAGATCAACAGTGGAAAAAGCTACAGAAGAGGCCAAGGAGGACAAGGAGTAATTTTTCAAACATAATTGGATTTAGTTATTAGGAGGTAAAATTAGTGACCACCAGGAGACCAGCTTCATTAGAGGAGAAGCTTGGAAGGTACAAAAACAGATTGAATGATGGTTGTTGAATAATTTTAGTTATGTCTAACTGTCCATAACTCCATTTGGGGTTTTCTTGGCAAAGATACTGGAGTGGTTTGTCATTTCCTTCTCCTGCTCATTTTCCAGATGAGGAAATTGAGGCAACCATGGTTAAGTGACTTGCCCAGGGTCACACAACTAGTAAGTATATGAGTACAGATTTGAACACAGGAAGAATTCAAAAAAGAACTTTGTCTGTCTGTCTGTCTGTCTGTCTGTCTCTCTCTCTCTCTCTCTCACACACACACACACACACACACACACACACACATACACACACCCCTTTTTTAATTCTTTATCTTGTTCCCTGTGGATAAATGGTGGCTCCTCAAGGACTTGTCCTTTGCTCTCTCCTCTCAACATTGACAATTGCATTCGATTTGTTACTTTCAATTATCATCACTATATACATCACTGGCAAATCTCTGTCTCCCATCTTGACCTCTCTTTGAAGCTTCAAAGAAGAGTTCAAGTTCCTTCCTGAGTCCAGACTCAGCATTTTATCCACTGAGTCACCTCTCTGGATGATAGTTGAATAGAAGGGGATCTTTGCTTTGTTTTTTTAAAGAATTAACTAGACCTGAGTATACTGTAGGCAGAGCAGCAGAAGCCAATGGCACAAAAGAGACTGATCAGCAGGTGACTGTTGGTGAAGGTTCTAGAGGAAGCAGAATGTGACCAAGGATGCAAGTAGGGACTATGTGTACATGGGGGGAGGGGGGGGAAGGGGGCATTTATCGTGTCATTTTAATCCACACATTCAATAAATATTTATTTTTTACTATGTTTGTAGAATGGACACTTTACACACACCTAGTCAGATTCAACTTGGTTAACAAAGCTTCAAAATAGAGTCTTTCTTCTGAATAAATTGATGCTGACTGACACCATATTTGAGACTTTGTTCCAGCATTAAAGATATTTCCTTGATGAGGTTAAAAGCTTTTTGTTCTTCCAGATGAATTTTGATATTATTTTTTCCTGGCTCTATAAAACAGTTTTTTGATTGTTTGATTGTTATGGAACCAAATAAGTAAATTAATTTGAGTGGAATTGTTATCCTTATATTCTCTTAGCCTTCTCTTGAACAATTACCATTTCTTTTTTTTTTCTTTTTTCTTTTTTCTTTTATACTTAGTAACCACCACCACCAAAAAAAATTTTTTAAACTAAATAAATGTATCGGAAAATTATGAGCAAGTAGACTCGGTGTTAGAGAGGGTCCAGAATACCACTCCTGGCAAATTAGAGGTAGGGAGAGAGGTGATACTGAGAAGCTTTGAAGAATGTCAGGGGAGGGGAAAGACGAAGGAGCTCATTCCAGATAGTCTCAGTCTTTGTAGTAAATAAACTAGGAATCTAGTCTAAGATAGAGTGTTGAGATTGAGAAAGGAGGAAGAAAAAAGGAAAAGCGAGAGGACAAAGGAGACGAGAGAAGGCGGGGAAAGAGAGAAGAAGAAAGAAGAGGAGAAGAGACCAGAGGAGAAAAGACCAGAAGAGAGGAAAGGAAAGAGGAGAGGAGAGGAAAGGAGAGGAAAGGAGAGGACAGGGAAAGGCAGGAGAGAGAAAAAGAGATGGGACCACAGAAGAGAAGAGAGGGGGCAGGAGGGCAAGGGAAAAGAAAGGAAGTAAAGAAAGGAAATGGAAGGAGAGGGGAAGTGAGGGAAGAGAAGAAGAGCACTGTGTGAGCAGAGGCTTAGAGCAGTCGCCAGCAGCCTCTGGAATGATGTAGAAATTTGAAAAGAGCAGAGCAAAACAACTGTAAGCTAGTTGGGGATGGTTATGTAACTTAATCTTTGCAGTGGGTAAAACTAGCTGAATTGCCTAATCTTCTCTAGCATTGAGAAATAGCAGAGAAATTAGGTGGACCCTGGAAACAATTATCCAGGGTTGTGAATTTTCAGATCAGGCCAATCCAAGATTAGCTGTCTTTCAGCACCCACTTCAAATCCTACTTTCATGAACTCTTCCCTGATTTCTCCCAACCCATATAGATCTCTTTCCCCCTAAACTTCTGTATTAATAGCATTAATAATAATAATATCTTATTTTATTTAGCAGTATAAGATTTTAAAGTACTTGACATATATTGTTTTCATTGAAATATTACAAAAACCAAGTATTATCACCCCCATTTTATGAAGGAGGAAATTGACACGTCCAGAGGCCAGCAATCAAAATATGTTGTTTTCTAAGTCAGTGATTTGTTTGGAATCGATAGCTACTAAGTGGTAGCATTTGAACTCTGATCTTCCTATCTTTAAGTCTGGTACTTTATCCATTACACGGAGCTGCCTCTCATAGCCCTTAGTCTCAACCACTTATCTGGCCCATAATCTAGATGAATTTCTAATTTAAGCTACTTTGTCCAGTGTTCAAATCTCCCCATCTAGACTGTAAACTCCTCCAGGGCAGAGATAGTCTTGTACTTTGCATCTCCTGCTACACCTAGCATAAGTATTTATGACCAGATGGAATCACCATGGGGTGGGGTTATGGGGTGAGACTGTGGCTGGAATAAGGTCCAAGTGGTTTGGAAAGAGCCCCAGACACTGCCCAGGAGGAAACGCTTGGAGAGGAGCTGTCTCAATTTATAAAGCGATCCTGGGCTTCTGGATTAGGCAACTGCTCTGTCTCTTAGCACCAAATATACAGAGAGAAAGCCATGGGGGTAGGGGTGAGAGGCTGGTCTTGGGGGGGGGGGTGTCCAAGGAGGCACAGGAGGCAGAGAATTGTGGGAGACTGGAAGCTTGCAGAAGACTGAAAATGGACAGGGTTTTCTTAGTCCTATCATACTAATAGTGTTGCCTTTATATCTAGCGTTTATGTAACACTTTGAAATTTGGTAAGTGATCTGAATGTTATCACATTTGATATCATCTTCATTTTACAGATGAAGAAACTGAGGTTGTGTGAATTCTCTGGAGACACAGAATTAGTATCTGAAGCAGATTTGAATACAGGACTTCCTGACTCTGGGTCTACTATGTCACCAAATTATTTTAGGGGCAGGAAAAGGCAGAAATAAAATAAGTATGCCCCTCTCCTTCTGTCCCTTCTCTATTTTGTTACAGAGATCCCATACGACATTCATCTTTGCAGGAGACCCATCTCTACCCAGACACCTGACAAGAGCCAAAAGGAAAGCATCAAATGTAAGATTAGGAGCATTGATTTAACTATGAAAAAACTTCAGAAGTCACCTAACCTACGGATGTCAAACACAGGAGGGGAACTGAGGCAACACTACAGAATGTAGGCCAAACCAGATTAAAATGTAATTGGAAGGCAGCTAGGTGGCTCAACAGAGAGAGAGTCAGGCCTGGAGATGGGAGGCCCTGAGTTCAAATGTGGCCTTCCTACCTGTGTGACCCTGGGCAAGTCACTTAATCCCAATTGCCTTGCCTTTACTGTTCTTCTACCTTGGAACCAATTTTAAAACAAAAGGTAAGGATTTTTTTTTTAATGTAATTGGGAAATATTTAAAACAAGTAAAGATACAATAAAACATAGGCAAAGTTTATTTGTGGTTTTCTAAGTCAGTATACAGCTGGCTGGGAATCTTATGTATAGTTTGGGAACTCCTGGTTCTTTTTTTTAACCCTTACCTTCCATCTTGGAATCAAACTGTGTATTGGTTCCAAGGCAGAAGAGTGGTAAGGGCTAGGCAATGGGGGTCAAGTGACTTACCCAGGGTCACCCAGCTGGGAAGTGTCTGAGGCCAGATTTGAACCTAGGACCTCCCATCTCTAGGCCTGACTGACTAGGCCTGAGCTACCCAGCTGCCCAGGAACTCCTGGTTCTATTTGAAGTTGACACCATTGGTCTAGCACAACTCTCCTTCAAGAGAGAAGTAAATGGTCCAAGGTCACATAGTCAAAAAGTAACAAGCTCTGATTTGAACCCAGGCCCTCTAAGTCCACATCTAGCACAAATAGCATGCTGCCTTTCTGATTGGACATAGCCAGGAGTTGTAGAAGCAATGTCCTAACCCCTACCTCCATGCAAATTAGGCTAATTTTTCTTTAAAAGGCTTTAGGAGATTACTCAAAACTCAGTTAATTCAGAGAAATAAAAGTTCAGGCTGTTCATGTCACTTCTTTATAGCCTGAACACAAAAATGGGAACAAATAGCTCTAGGGCTTCCTCCCACCTCTGATACATGCCAGATGAATCTTGATATGTAACACAGGAAAGAGATTTTCTCTTAGCTAGATCAACACAATGTGCCTATCCTTTTTGAATACCTTTTGCCCTTGTAGCTAAGTAAATCTCTCTCTCTCTCTCTCTCTCTCTCTCTCTCTCTCTCTCTCTCTCTCTCTCTCTCTCTCTCTCTCTCTCTCTTTGTTAACTGCTGAATGACCTACAGTGTCTCGTTTTCTCCCAAGATCAAACCAGGCGACAGGACCATCCCAGAGCAATAAGTAAGGCATAGACTGTATAGCAAAGGAATCTTGAAGTCACTCTAGGGCAGTGATGGCTAACCTTTTAGAGGCTGTGTGCCTTACAACAGACAGGGGAGGGAGGAAAAACTCCCATTGAGCTGCTGGACAAAGAAGTGGGTGATATGAGAAATGTATGGTGTGGTGGAGAAGGGAAGGAGAACAGGTCAGCCCAAGTCTCTCTTCCTTTCTAGTAACAAATTCTAGTAGGCAACAGCATACATTGTTCATAGAGAGCTCTGTGTGCCCTCTGTGGCATGTGTGCCATAGGTTCACCAGCATGGCTTGAGGGCAAGGATGCGGTGGAACCAGCTCATAGCCAGCGATCTGACTGTTAAAGTTACACCTGGGAAATCAGCAAATTCTACTAGAAATCAGAACTTGATTTAAGCAAATCATGGAGAAAAAAAAATGTTAATAATACAGATTAAAGTGTGTGCTATAATTTTGAGAATCCTGTTATTCAACATTTACCAGGGGGCAGCTGGGTGGTTCAGTGGATTGAGAGACAGGTCTAAAGACAGGAGGTCCTTTGTTCAAATTTGGTCTCAGACACTTTGTAGCTGTGTGACCTGTTATGGGTTAAATTTTGGGTAGGAGTTTGACAAAAAGTGAGGAGAGTAGTTTGATAAAACACAAAACAGTTTGTTCTGGGAAGAGGTTCAGATAGGAAATAGGAAGGAGGAAAATAAGGATATTTCTCTAATATCCTATGACTATACCTAAAATCCCAATCCTAACTAAAATTTCTAAAAAACCCTAAATCTAACTGTCTTTGAGGACAGGTTCTTCTCCTGAGCCAGGTCAGGCCTAACTTAACTATACTGTCTATCTAACATTATATTAACTACCTAAACTAATTTATAAACATTAATCTCCTACAGCTCCTTAAATCCAGTTTCCTATCCCAACTGTCAGTAGGTTTAAACTGCCAATCTTACTGAGACAAAGACAGACCGAACTCCTGCTCTCTGAGAATCCAGAGAAAAAGAAGCCATCTCTCTCGTCTCTCTCTTATATACTTTCCTCATCTCCTAGGTGATGGAATCTTCAGCTCTTTCCTGCTTTTACTTAGAAATGTTTCTGTTCCTGCTTCTCCTCTGCCTCTTAAAGAGACAGAGAAAGAGAATAAGAAATTCTCTTTAACAGACCCTAGGCAAGTCACTTAACCCCCATTGCCTAGCCCTTACCACTCTTCTGCCTTGGAACCAATGCACAGTATTGATTCTAAGATGGAAGATAAGGGTTTTTAATTTAATTTTTAATTTTTTAATTTAAGTATTTTTCCATGGTTACATGATTCATGTTCTTTCCCTTCCATTTTCCCTTCCCCCATCCCAGAGCTAACAAGCAACTCCACTGGATTATACATGTATTATCACTCAATACCTATTTCCATATTATTCATTTTTGTAATAATTTGTTAAAAACCAAAACCCCACATGCAATACCCATATAAACCAGTGAAAAATCAAATGTTTTCCTTCTGTATTTCCACTCCCACAGTTCTTTCTCTCAATGTAGATAGCATTCTTTCTCACAAGTGTCTTGGGATTGCCCTGGATCATTATATTGCTAATAGTAGCAAAGTTGATTACATATGATCATCCCACAATATTTGTCTCTATGTATAATGCTCTCCTGGTTCTGTTCATTTCACTCCCCATCAGTTCCTGGAGGTCTTTCTAGCCTGTATGGAAATCAAGCAGTTTATCATTCCTTATTGCACAATAGTATTCTATCACCATCAAATACCACAATTTGTTCAGCCATTCCCCAATTGAGGGACACCCTCTCATTTTCCAATTGTTTTGCCACCACAAAAAGTGCAGCTATAAATATTTTTGTAGAACCCTCTTTTATTATCTCTTTGGAGTACAAACCTAGTAGAGGTATTGCTGAAATTATGCCCTTTAGGCACAATTCCAAATTGCCTTCCAAAATGGTTGGACCAATTCATAACTCCACCAGCAGTGTATTAGTGTCCCAATTTTGCCACATCCCCTCCAGCATTGATTTTCCATTACTTTCATATTGACCAATCTGCTAGGTGTGGGGTGGTATATGAGAGATGTTTTCATTTGCATTTCTCTAATCAGGAGGGATTTAGAACACTCATTCATTTGATTATTGATAATTTTGTATTTTTCATCTAAAAACTGACTATTCATATCCTTTGACCATTTGTCAATTGGGGAAAGGCTTGATTTCTTGTACATTTGACTTAATTCCTTATAAATTGAAGAAATTAGACCTTTGTCAGAGATTTTTGTTATAAATTTTTCCCCAGTTTGTTGCTTCCCTTCTAATTTTGGTTGCATTGGTTTAATAAACAATGAAGTTCTAAAAAATAAAATATTTTGGCATCTATCTGCCAAGAAAAACTCAGGAAATATAATGAACACAACTATAAAACACTTTTCACACAAATAAAACTAGACCAAAACAATTGGAAAAAATTAATTGCTTATGGGTAGGATGAATTAATATAATATAAATGACATCCTACCTAAACTAATTTATCTATTCAGTGCCATACCTATCAAACTACCAAAAAACTTTTTTATAGAATTAGAAAATTTATAACAAAGTTCATCTGGAAGAACAGAAGATCAAAAATATTAAGGTGGGGCAGCTGGGTGGCTCAGTGGATTAAGAACCAGGCCTAGAGATGGGAGGTCCTGGGTTCAAATCTGACCTCAGAAACTTCCTAGCTGTGTGAGCCAGGGCAAGTTACTTGACCCCCGTTGTCTAGCCCTTACCACTCTTCTGCCTTGGAATCAATTGATTCCAAGACAGAAGGTATGAGTTTAAAATATATGTATCAAGGGAACTAATGAAAAAATGTGAAGGATTGGGGGGGGGGGGGGACTACCAGTATCATATATTAAACTGTATTACAAAGTAGTGATCATGAAAACAAAATGGTATTGGCTGAGAGACAGAAGGGTGGATTAGTGGAATAGACTAGGGGTAAATGACCTCAGTAAGCTAGTGTTTGATAAATTCAAAGATCCCAGCTTTTGGAACAAGAACTCACTATTTGACAAAAACTGCTAATTGGAAAATTGGAAAATTGGAAAACAGTTTGGAAAAATTAAGATTAGATCAACACCTTACCTCCTATACCAAGATAAATTCAAAATGGGTAAGTAATTTAGTATAAAGAGTGAAATTATAAATAATGTAGACATAGAATAATATACCTATCGGATCTATGGAAAAGAAAGGAACTTAAGACAAGAGATAGAGACCATTACAAATGTAAAGTGAATAAATTTGATTATATTAAATTAAAAGGTTTTGTACAAACAAAGGTAAGGGATTTTTTTTTTAATTTACCAATACACTCGGGCTCAAGAGTAATGATGGATCTGAGAGTCAGAGTGGGACCTCAGGACCAAGAGAATCCAAGTAAAGCCAGAAGCACAAGATGATTTCATCAGACTTGGTGCTCCACCACTTTACTACCCTCTGATTGAAGAGTGGAGCCCAAAACTCCAAAGCCTCCATTTAAGGAGGGAGCTTAGTTAGTTCTGAACCTCTCATTCATTTCTCATCTGGCTATAGTACTCTGGGACATTTCTGATTTCTCAGCCATGACCCTACCCATCAGATACCTCTATTTCGATCTCCTCTTCTGTCTTTCTCCCTCCCCCCCGTCTTGCATTTTAGCTTCAGCATTTAGTACAGTGCCTGGCATGCAGTGGGTGCTTAATAAATGTTTATTTACTATTGACTCTAAGAATCAGACCCAGGCTAACTGGGAACATGTCCAGAAGCCATCAATCAAGAAAGAATAGGTCAAAACCCAGGTATGAAGTTAAGAGTCTTTCAAGAAACATTTATTAGGTACCTAAGAGTAACAAGACACTGCTAGGAATTTGGTAGGAATGCAAAGTTATGTAAACTGTAAGAGTTAAAATTTAGGGAAACTGAGGCAGGTAGAAATTAGTTTCTCTCTGCAAGGAGTATTATATTTTATGAGGTTTATTTAAGGTTTATTAAAGGTTAAGGATTAAAGAAAATACAAAATGAGAAAGCACATGTCTAGGCCCAGAGAGGCCTAGACAACCTCACCTACATCATCATGAAAGAGACACGTCTGCTGGGAAGTGGAAGTAGGAAAGAGAGACCCAGTAGCCTTTACAGCCAGGTTAAATACCCCATCTCGCTCTTGGCCCAGGGGAGGTTGTCTTCCCAATCTATCTGATTGTCTATCCCAATCTTCTGATTCTTTTCTCTACTAAGTTCAGCTTTTAATAGCTAGTGCCTAGAAAATTTTTTTAAGCCACGTTTCTCCAAGATGCTTTTTTAGAAAACCATCTTGATCAGCTCCTGCTGGCAGCTATCCGCTTCGGACTTTCTTGATTCAATATCGATCACCTCGTCACAGCCCTTCCAGCCCGGCTACTGTTGCCTGTAATCTGGACCTGTTTGATTGATATCGCCCACCTGGTCCCGGCCCTGCCCACCCCAACTGACCTCTCTAGCTCTGGCTCCCGCTCCTGGCCTTCTCCGTTCTCACCTGGTGCTCCTATCTGGTGCTCCGGCTCCCAGCCCTGTTTCCTGTCCCAGCTCTGCCCACCCCAGTGCTCTCTCTTGCTCACCTGGTCCCTGTTCAACCCAGATCTCGACCACCTGGTGACCTGCCTGCAGATCGATCATCACTCAGGACTTATTTCTACTAGCTGGTAAAAAACGGGGGTATTGGCCTCAACATGGGTGGTATCGTAGGAGGGGAAAGAGAAAAAGGGAGAGAAGAGACTTACAAGCAGGAACTTAAAAGCATGGCTATTTTACAAGAATATCTTTTAATTGCATTGATCCTTTTATTGACTTCACCTGAAGAAAATTCAGCTTCCTGTAACCCTTTAGCTAACTTTGGGGAGGCAGCTGGGTGTCTCAGTGGACTGAGAGCCAGGCCTAGAGATGGGAGGTCCTGGGTTGGAATATGGCCTGAGTCACTTCGTGGCTGTGTGGCCCTGAGCAGATCGCTTGGACCCCATTGCTTAGCCCTTATCAATTTGCCTTCGGACAATAGACATCTAAATGGATAATTAAAAAAAAAAAACCTAAGGAACTTTAAAGAGACTGGAGGTTATATTTTAAGGCATTTCAGACTCCAAGGTTTATACAAATCTCTGTATTTCTATTGCATTTTGCTGCTTGCTTTAAGATTTAACTTTGTGATTTTAAGTTCATATGTTACCGCATTCAATATTATTCTGTTACACTGAATCATTTTAATGTACTGAGTTTTAACTACTATTATATTCTCTTGCTTTTCCCCTCTAACCATATTGAACAAATATCATTGTAATTAAGCCCATATATGAAAAGACAGCTTTTCTAGTTTGACTTTGTAAATTGTCACATAGAGGATAGATGGACTTCAGAACTGGTTACAATTGCTATAACAACCTTTGGAAAATTTAATGTGCTAAATATCTCAATTGATTTTAAGGGTTTTTTAAACATGATTTTTAGAAAAAAAAATTTTTAACAATCTCTGGTTATTTTGCTTGCCCCTACCATGAGGTGTAAGGCCCATTCTAGTAGCTGAAGTGAAATACAATTTATAACCCCCAACCTTCCCGCATTTCTAAATATGTGAATGGAAGTTAGGGCAGTTAATCTCAGGGCATTTGTATCCCTAAAAAGCCTCCAAAAAAGGAGCACCTCTCATTTATACTCTTCATCTCACTACTTTACTTCCACCAGAATATCTAGATTTCTTGATGATGTTCTAAAACCAACATGAGTTTTACTTTGTTTAAAAATATGTTTATTACCAAGGTTGAAAGATTTGCTATGTCTGTAAAAATTGTGACATATATCCACCAATTCATAGGCTTGTAAATGCCATACATCAACTCATGTAAAAATGATTGTGTATTTGTTTGCTATTGTAATTAATTGGGCTATTGAGAATTTTGGGAATATTGATCCCACATATTTGTACTACTGCTCAATTCATTTGCTTGTACTCACAGTGGATCATGGCCACATATGAAGAGGAAATGGATCTCATTTTTGGTGAGAAAGCCTTGCATTCTATATTTTCTTAGCTGACACAGTGTGCCAATGATTATAAGCTACATATTTTTTTATTTTAAAACTCTTTTATTACATTTTCTTGCATGTGCAATATACCATTTTAGGTGTTTTTTTTCTCTCCTTATTTATATTTCAAGCACATGTCACCAGCATTAAGATTTTAACTTTTTGATTTTTCAGTAATATAAGTTTAAAATACATTTGCTAATGCATGCCCCCCAAAGCTTGAGACTATAAAAATGATGTCACTAATTATTTAAAATAGATTATAGGACTTTACTTAATAATTCTGTCTGATTCCAGGACAAGATATACACAAAAGAGCCATTGCACAGTGCCAAAGAAGCACAAAGCTAAATTGCATAGTGCCAATCGAGCACAAGGTCAAAGAGACCAACCAATCCTGGTGCAATTAATGTAATTTTGAGCCTAGACAAAGAGGACTTGAACATGTTTAGAGTTTGAGGTTGCAGCTGTTTAACATGTGTTAAAGGTAGGTCTTCCTTGTTCCACATTCTACCAAGTATCCCAAAATTTGGCTCCTATAATCTGGTCCCTTTTCTGTCTTTCATAGTGTGGTAACTTTCTGTAGTCCTGGCTACTGACTGGGTAAATGCATCATTGCTTAGATCATTTTATTGAGCCCTAATTCAAGGACCTGTTGTAGATTTACTTTTCCTTTACTTGGAATTTTTACACATAAGACTTTAATAGTATATATTTTCATCCAGAAATTTTTCTTATTTGGATTTTTCTGATGTCTTTTTAATTTCTCTTACCAATTGATTCATATGCCTCATACTTCAGCCATGCATCCCTAAGTGACCCTGTATTTTTCAATCACCCACAACATGGGGAAATGTAAAAAATATTATTTTAAATTGCAAAGTTTAAATTCCCTTTAAAGAAGAATTTTAGGTAAAGAAAGATGCTACCTCTCTGAATCCAGAAACGGAACTGTTGGAGAAGATACCATGAAGAAGCCTCCAGACCACAAGCTGCACAAGAATGAACTTTGGGTATAGTTGATTGAACATTTATTTGTATGTATACTTTCATGCCAAAGGGGACTGCCCCCTAACTGGCTTTTTGTCAATGTGTCCAGCAATTATTGGTTTTGTTCTTTTTTTTCTCTTATCCTCAAATTATTGTAATCCTTAAATTAATTATGTTTTCATGATCCTTTTGGGGAAAAATTTCTTTTTTCCAAAATGATCACACAGAGAAATGTAAAAATGGAGATTTGAACTCTGGACTCCAATCCCCAGGAGTCCTTGCTAGCTCCCAGAATTCCCTCTACTCCCCCTGAGATTTCCACCTGGGCGAGGTCAAGAATTTCTATTTAACCTGGCTTTAAAGGCTATTGGGTCTCTTTCCTACTTCCGCTTCGGAGCAGATGGGTCTTTTTCATCATGTAGGCGAGTTTGAATTGGGCCTCTCGGATCACCTAGACACGTGCTTTCTTATTTTGTATTTTCTTTATTTTTTAATCTTCAATAAACCTCTAAAAATATAAAACCTCTACCAGAGAGAAACTAATTTCTACCTTGCCTCAGTTTCCCCCTAATTTTAATCTTTACAAAAGCATGGTTTCTACCCCCACAGATCTTACAGGAAACTGGTAGGCAGGAGAATTCTAGGATCATAGATCACTTACCTGGAAGCAAGTTCAGAGATCATGTAATCCAACTCCTAACTGAGATAACAATTTAACCAACATTATATTTCCTGAAAGACAGTGTCAAAGCTGGTTCTAGAATCCAGGGCTGGTTATTTCATGATCTAGGAATCTCTCTGATATATCATCCTAAGGATATGCTGGTAAAGCAGCTGTCTGGGAAAATAAATTTATGTACAACACACTTTTAAGTTTAATTTGCACCATTAACATTTTGTCCATCACTTTCTTGTCTAGATAATCAATAAAACAATAAATCAAGCTCTGATTCAGAGCTGTTGCCAATTTCTGAGGAATAAATGCTTACCCTGAAAATGTAATAATCTGTTCTCCCCAACCATCAGCACACCCCTTCTAAGTGCTTTAAGAATAATACAGAAAATAAAAGCCAGAGGAATAGAGAGGAGAGGATAAAGATACATAAATCTTTTGGAAAGGCAACTGCTTTGTCAGTAATTTAGGAAAATGTATTTGTTGGCAGTGCAGAGAGTGAATTGGAGCAGGGAATTATATGTGCCCTGCCCTTTGCTAAGTGCTAAGAAGTCTAATTTACCCAAGTGCAAATGGGCAGACCCACATCTGTCAGAAATTATCCCGGAGGTGTGTTCTGTCCCTAGGAAGATCCATCATCAAGCACTTTTCCAAGATCCAACAAAGAGCACATTTAATGCTCCTTTTGTTGCCCGTGGAGATTCCTCCTACAATTGGTGAGTTTGAGGAAGTGCCCAAAGCACCCATGCTTACTCCTGGGTCCTCTCCCGACTCTCCCAACTTCTGCACTGTGCCCCTGTGGGTGTCTTCTCCACCCCACCTCCCTACCTTTTTCAACTCATTTATGTAAGCTCCTTAAGGGTGAAATAAAGTTCATATACTGAGGTATATTTGAACCCTCAGTACCCTTCAGTGAAGTAAAGCCAATGGCCTCAGTCACTGGGACCAGTGTGCGATAAGGCCCCCAAGACCGCGTTGACAAACAGGTAAAAGGGATTTATTGATAATGAAAAAGGATTAGGAAGGGAGGATTAAGGAACAGGGTCTCCCCAGCTCTCAGAAATCTCTCTAGCCTCCTCCTTCTAAATTTCCCTTGCTGTGGGAAATTCTTCGTTTGCTTGATGCTGTGGCTAAGATGCCCCAACCTCACTATCTACACCGGAATCGAATTAATGCTCCAGGTTGGTCTATAAGATGAAACTACCTTTAGCTGGCCAAGGAATGAACCCTTGATGACTGAATCCACCCCAGCCGGGCCAGGCACTGAGCTTTGTCTCAGGGCTTCAGACATTCAACACAGTCTCTTGATCAGGTTAGTTGTCCCGCGGATCTCCTTCCATTTCATCTTCTAAGTAGGGAAAGGTACTTCTCAGCAGGTAGGAACACTTCATTCACTTCCACTCCACTGTAGCTTTTTTCACCTCAGGAACAAGAGATTCTACTCAGCTCCAGAGACAGGATGCAAGAGCCCCCAGCAGCAGTTGGCGCCCCTTCAAATCTTCCCTCTGAGTTCCAGAATCTGCTGTCATCAGGCTCCTGGCATGCAGCTAGATTTCTTCTGCAAAACCCTTCTCTCGCTTACATTTCAACCCATTTCTCTCTCTTTCCTTCCTACAAGGGCAAGGGCTGTCTTTGGCTTTGCTTATATTTGAATTCCCAGGGCTTAGCACTGTGCCAGGAACAAAGTAAGCCATCAGTACATCTCTTCTTCTCTTCTCTTCTCTTCTCTTCTCTTCTCTTCTCTTCTCTTCTTTTCTCTTCTCTTCTCTTCTCTTCTCTTTTCTCTTCTCGTCTCTTCTCTTCTCTTCTCTTCTCTTCTCTTCTCATCAGCACAATCCCCTAAACTCCTCTGACTCTACTTGGTGAAGTTGAAAGTCCAGATTTGGAGTCCAAGGATACAGTCTCATCTTGGCTGTGCTACTTACCACTCGTGAGGTCATCTAATCTGAAGAGTACTTCCTTATCTGTAAAATGAGAGCATTGCACAAATCAGCTCGAAAACAATAACAATAATAATTTTTGTTGTTTTCAGTCATGCCCAATTCTTCCTGACTGCATTTGGGTTTTTCTTGGAAAAGATACTGGTGTGGTTTGCTACTTTCTTCTCTAGCTTATTTGACAGATAAGGAAAGTGAGGCAAACAAGGTTAAATGATTTACTCAGGGTCACCCAGCTAGTTAAGTGTCTGAGATGAGATTTGAACTTGGGAAAATGAGTCTTCCTGACTCCAGGCTCAGTATCTCTCCCCTGTGCCACCTACCTGCCCCCAATACTATTATTATGATGATAATCACTATAATTTATATTTAATTCGACTTCTGATTCCTCTCTCTTCCTATTAGCTAAAGCTCATTCACTGTTTTCTTTCTTTTGTTAAAACTTTTATTTTCTGTCTTAGAATTCATATCTTTCGGGGGCAGGTCCTAAGTTCAAATCTGGCCTCAGACATTTCCCGGTTGTGTGACCCTGGGCAAGTCACTTGACCCCCATTGCCTAGCCCTTACCACTCTTCTGCCTTGGAGCCAATACACAGTATTGACTCCAAGACGGAAGACAAGGGTTTAAAAAAAAAGAATTCATATTCTTTCCTTTTTACCTTTCTTTTATCCCCAATACTTAGTAAAACATTTGGCACATAGTAAGTGCCTAATAAATGCTTATTGACCTAGTGTTGATTCTAAAACAGATGGCAAGGGCTTTGGGGGGGGGGGAGCCCTCTCTCCTAAGCTTCATTTCTCTTCCCCTAAGAATCTGCTGGGATGTAAACTACTCACCCCAGGCAGGCCAGTTTTTTATTGAGCCCTCACAGTGGAGATAATAGGCGGCCTGAACGTCTTGTCTTATACAGGAAAGGAGGGCATTAGAGATGCGGGATCTGTCCGTCTTGGTTTATTTGTTTGTTCGGTTGGCTGAATTGCTTTTTTTTTATTTTTCTCGTTACTTTTTGATTCTTTGTTATAAGGAATGGCTTGCTGAGAAGGGGAAAAGAGAGGAATAAGATTCCTTCTTGAAAAATGATCTTGACTGGAGGCATCAAGCTGTATTTCCTTAGAGCGTGGTTGTTCTGTCCTGTCCAACTCTTTGTGAACTGGTGGATGATAGCACACCAATACTGGCCATGGGGTTTTCTTGGTAGAATTACTGGAGTGATTTGCCATTTCCTTCTCCAGTGGATTAAGGCAAACAGAGGTTAAGTGACTTGCCCAGGGTCATATAGCTGGTAAGTGTCTGAGGTCGAATTTGAACTCAGGTCCTCCTGACTCCAGGTCCAGCATTCTATCCACTGAAACCACTGAGATGCCTCTACTACTTACTCCTTGAGAGTAGGGTTTTTTTCCTTTCATTTTTACCTTTCTTTTATCCCCAATACTTAGTATAGTGTCTGACACATAATAGGTGCCTAATTTCTATTGATTTAATAAATGCTTGTTAATTTGGAAATGAATATAATCCACACACAATAAAATAATATGTCATGATATAATAACCAAAACTATCAATGAACAATTTTCAATTAAAAAAATCAGAGGAAGGCCTTCTTGACTCCAGGTCCAATATTTAATCCACTATGTCATCCTTCCCCTGATCATTGGGTGGAAAGCCCCTGTGAAAATGGAATTCGGGAGCTAGCATAACCTTCCAGAAGAAGGGAGGGCAGGAGAGTGGCAAAGGGTCCACTAAAAGGAGCAGGGGAGGGATGCTGACTCAGCCCTCTCCTCTAGGTTACTCAGATTAGGATCTGACACACTAAATTCTCTGCCCAGGGCCCCACAACGAATAAGTGTTTCAGAAAAGATCTGACTCTAGTCTTCTTGTTGTAGGACCTAGAATCCTATCCCCCATGCCCTGAACTGCTCTAGACCCTTCTCGGAGCAGCGAGGTGGCTCTGGAGGGGCAGCTGGTCACCGGCAGCTCATTGGCAGTTTCCAGGGGCTCAGGCCACTGCCTGTCTCCTACCACAGAGCACAAAGGGTACAGGTTGCTTCACAAGCCTGGGCAGATGCCCAATCAGACCTCTGGGTCACGGAGTCCCAATTGTACTGGAGCAAAAGTCCTCAATAGGAAGGGTGGTTTGGCCTTCACAACCTTTAAGGACTTTTTATTGGGATTATTGCAAGCACGAGGTTTTTGTCTAAGTCTTCTGGGCACTAGGCCAATCTCCCTTATAGGCTTCACATAGTATGAATTCAGGGACATTGGGGGAACAGCTCCCTGCCAAAAATCCTCCCACCTACTTGCTCTCTGCTGCCTCACATTTCTTAACCGGGGAATTGCTCCCCTTTCACAATTTAAAGCCTTGAAATGCATAGACTCTAAGAAGATCTATATGAACTCATGCAAAGTCAAATCAACAAAACCAGAAGAACTTCTTACCCAACGATCACAGTGATGAAAATGAAAAGATCACGAAGATAAAGTGGAATTCTAAGTAATGATAAAAACAAACCTGGGAGCTGGTAAACAGGTCTCCCAACATCCTCCTTTCTCTTGGCAGAGAAGCAGCATGTTGCACATAATATCAAATGCAATACTGTTCTGGGCCTGTGATGCATTGATAGGACCTGGATGTTGACTGATGAACTAAGTCCCTCTCGTCTCAAGGAATTGGGGTCAACAGGAATCCACACAAGGGCAATTTGGACTGCTCTGGGCCTGCTCTCAGCAGCGCATTGGACGCAGCGCCGGGGAAATCATAGGCAGAGGCAGTAGCTTCCATGAGGAACAGGCCCCAGGACTCCAGGCTCCTGAGACACCTCCACTGGGGTCTTAGAGAAGATGGTAGTCAAGGTGGTAAGCAGTGGCTTGTCCTGCCAGTAGATGCACCACCCAAGCAGTTACCAAGACCTGTCAATTCTACATCCAAAACATCTGTCACATGTGAGGAAGAACACCATCCACATCCAGAGAAAGAACCGTGGGAGCAGAAACACAAAAGAAAAACAACTGCTTGATCACATGATTTGATGGGGATATGATTGGGGATGCAGACTCTAAACGATCACTCTATTGCAAATAATAATGTGGAAATAGGTCTTGATCAATGATACATGTAAAACCCAGTGGAATTACTCATTGACTATGAATCATATAACCCTGGAAAAATATTCAAAATTAATTAATTAAATATTTTTTTAAAAAAATCTGTCACATAAGCCCTCTTCTCTCCTCTGACAGCAACACCACCTAACTGCACCATTATAATAACCTGTTTGGTCTCCCTGCCTCAAGTCACCCCTTACTTCAGTTCCTCCAGTATTCAGCTGTCAAAGCTGTCTTCCCAAAATGTCTGATCATGTCATCTCTCCCCCATTCAATATACTCCAGTACCTCCCCAACACTTCAGGAGCAAGTATAAAATCATCTGGTTTTCAAAGCCCTTCATGACCTGGTCCCTTCCATTTAACACAATCCCTGACACCTTGTAAACACTTAATAAACACTTCCTTTCTTCTTTGCTTCCTATGTGCCTGCCTGCCTTTTTTCCTTCCTGTTCTGCCTGCTCTCCTTCCTTCCTTTTTTTCTTTCCTGCCTTTCTCCCTTCCTTTGTTCCTTCCTGACTTCCTTCCTTTGTTCCTGCCTTCCTTTATTCCTCCCTTCCTTCCTTTCTTGCAGTCTACCTTCCTATCTTTCTACCTCTCCTTTTAGTCCACAACTGAGTGACATTGGCCTCCTTGCTGTTCCTCATAGAAAATACTTCATCTTTTGACTCTGGCTCTCCCCCAGGCCTGGAATGTTTTCCCTCCCCATCTCCACCTCCTGCCTCCTCTGGCTTCCTTTAAGTCTGAAATAAAATTACCCCTTTTGCAAGAAGCCTTTCCAAGTTCCCCATTAAGTCTAGTGCCTTTCCTCTTGTGTGTAATTGTTTGCACGTTGTTTCCCCCATTGTACTGTGAGCTCTTTAAGAGCGAGGACTATTTTTTTCCTTTCTTTGTATATTTACCACCGTGTTTAGTACATGTTGTTGTTCAACCTTTTTGAGTTGTGTCTGACTCTCTGATACCCCATTTGAGGTTTTCTTCACAAAGACACTGGAATGCTTGGACATTTCCTTCTTTAGCTCATTTTACAGAGGATAAACTGAGGCAAACAGGGTCAAGCGCTTGCCCAGGGTCACACAACTGGTGTCTGAGGTCAGATTTGAGCTCAGGAAGATGTCTTCCTGATTCTAAGCCCAGTGTTCTGTCCACGGCACCTCCTAGCTGTCTGCCTCGTAGAAAATACTTAATAAATGCTTGCTGATGGGGATAGGAGGAGGTTGGAATATATACCAATAAAATTGTGATATAAAAACAAAAGGCTAGGGGGCAGCTGGATAGTTCAGTGGATTGAGATCCAGGCCTAGAGACAGGGGGTCCTGGGTTCAAATTTGGCCTCAGGCCCTTCCCAGCTGTGTGACCCTGGGCAAGTCACTTGACCCCCATTGCCTAGCCCTTACCACTCTTCTTTCTGCCTTGGAACCAATACACAGTAGTGATTCCCAGATGGAAGGTGAGGGTTTTTTTTTTAAAGGCTATCATCAATCTTATTTAAAATACAATAAAATACCTGAATAAATCAGATTCTCCCCTGAAAAACCGAGAGAGAAAAGGGAGGGCAGGAGTGGCGAACACTGGAGGGCTACCTGAATCAGATGGAAAGATGAAAGGGGACGGCTTTGGGCTGGCCTTGCTGCTGTTTCTTCCCTCAATTCCTGAAAATGACCTTGTCGGGCAGGAATGCCAGAGAATCTGCCCACAGTTAAAGCAGGCCTTAGCAGAAGGAATTCAAAATGTCAATTAAAAGAACCATTTCATTGTGGCTCAGTGCTGGCTGGCTGGACTCGCGGGGGGGGGGGGAGGCAGAGCACATTCCCGTGGTGGTTTAGATCCTTTAATTCCAGGGCTGCGGGGAGCGGATGGCCCTGACAAGGTCCCCGGAGTCCGGGGCGCCCTCCTGGGACGAGGGTGCCCCCTTTTCTATGCATCCCCCTTTAGTATCCAAAACACACCCAAGGCAGCCCGGGAGGGGAAAAGGCATCACCAAAGGGACACTTGGAGAAGGAGGAGAGCGGAGGAGGCTCGCCCCGTTCATCGGATCGCAGACGTCCGAGCTGGGAAGGACCCAAGTCCGAGCGAAGCGTCTGCTTTCCGAGAGAGACCCGGGAGGGGAACCAGAATCCAGGCTCCAGAGTCATTGTTCTTTTTCCCATGTGAGCCTCAGCTCTGTTCTAGCCCCAGGTGGGAGAAGGACTTCCTGTCAGTCTATTTACCGTCTGTAACTGTAAAGCAGCTTCCCGGTACACTCCCAGGATGCAATCACAACAACTGGAAGAAGCTGGCGTGTCTGGCCAAGACGTTCCTGCCTCCGGGCCAAGCCGAGCTCGGGCTCTGGCTAGGTTTTCAGCGGCTGGAACTGAAAACACAAAGACTTTTCCAGGGGCTCTTGGGGTCCCCAGCCCCGTGGCTGCTTTATTAGTCTTGGGGAGATGAATGGCAGGCTGTCTGCGCTTTTGTTTTTAACCACAAAGGAAAAGAAGCCCTTGTCCGTGGGGGATCCTAAATAAGAAAGCTATTTCCAGAGGATGAGGGAGAAAAGGCAGGTTTCGTCTTTAGGTGGCGCTTTAGAGCAACTGTACCCCGAGGCATTCTGGGACCCTCACCAAGGGCTCATAAAGTGGGGTCTCGTCCTGGAGGCTGACAACGCCCTCCCCACACCCTTCTCCTCTGGGAATTGTTACCCCAGCTAGGGAATAAAACTCCAGGAACATTGCGATAACATTTAACCGTTGCTTGTGTCTATGTTTTTTTCTAAACGTGGCTTCCGTGCTTGCTGCTCCTTCAAAGGTATTCATTGTACACCTTGGTTATCCCTAGGGGAGAGCCTTCGTTTCTTCCACACAAGCCCATTAAACTCTCCCAGGAAAGACGCTTGGGTTCTGGTCAGCATCCATCCGTTTATCTCCCACCTGCGCTGTCTGAGCAACTCACAGGAATACGGTTGAGTTTGGAAAGAGTCATCCCTCTAGCCTGAATTCTTGCCCTCACCATTTAAAATAGCCTTTACTTCTATCTTGGAATCAATACTAAGTATCCTCCCAAAGCAAGAACAGTAAGGCCAGGGCGATTGGGATTGCGTGATTTAAGCCTAGACCTCCCATCTCTAGGGGGGCTCTCAATCCACTGAGCCACTTAGCTGCCCCAATCCTTGCCCCTTTTATTGTCTTCTCTTTCTAATGCACCATACTCAGCTAAGGGATGTGCTGGTAAATGTTTAACAATCGGCTCAGGGTCTGGGCCACAAATATACTTGTGGTACACTTTAAAGTTTAATTTGCATTATTAACATTTTCTCCATCCCTTTCTTAAATCTAGACAATCAATAAAATAACAAATTAAGTCCTGATTTAGAGTATTTGCAAACACACACAAAAATTAACAATGGGCTTTCTAGAGTCGATTTGAGCTGGCTCCAACACATCACGTCTAATGGTACACACTCTTCCAAAGGAGGAACATTTCAAGTTACAGAATGCATTTCTTTCTTGTCCCAAGACTTAAATCTTTTGTTAAAATAATTTTTAAAAGCAAGTCCATGTCTCCCTCATCCTTAAAAAATTCTCATTTAGGGGCAGTGAGGTGGCTCAGTGGATAGAGTCAAGGCCAGAGATGGGATCCCAGTCATCAGTTCAAATCTGGCCTCAGACACTTTCTTGCTGGTGACCCTAGGCAAGTCACTTAATCCCAATTGCCTAACCTTTACTGCTCTTCTGCTGTGGAACCCATACTTGGTATCAGTTCTAAGATAGAGGTCAGTAAGTATTTGTTTTTAACTCTCTTTTGATCCAACTAACTTTGCCAGCTATTTTCCTATATTTCTCCCCTCTATATTGGCTGAATTCCTAGAAAGAAAGATGTCTACAGTCAGGGCGTCCACTTCCTTTCTTCTCTCTCTCTTCTGAAAGCCCTGCAACCTGGCTTCCAACCACATCATTCAACTAAAACTGCTCCCTCCTAAGTTGCCAACCATCTCTTCATTGCCAAATCTAATTGCCTTTTCTCAAAGCTCATTCTTCTTGACTCTGCTGATCGCCATCTCCTCTTGGATATGTCCTCCCTCTTCTCTAGGTTATCATGACACTGCTTTTTCCTGGTTTCGTTTGGTTTCCTTTGGTATTCCTACCTATCTGATCACTCCTCAATTTCCTTTGCTAGGTCTTCTGCCAAGTCATTCTCATTAAAACATGCCTGGGCCCACAGCTCTATCCTGTGCTCTCTTCTCTTCTCTTCTCCTTCTTTTCTAGCTCAATTGGTGATTTCTTTAACTCCTGTGTATTCAATTATTATCTCTATTCAGATGATTCCTTTATTATTTATCCAGTCCTAATCTCTTTTATTAGACAATCCTGTAACACCAAATGCCTTCTGGACATCTCAATTTGTATTCCCTGCAGACATCACAGGTTTAGCATGTACAAAGTTGAAATCATTAAGGGCAGCTATGTGGACAGAGAACCTGGGTTCAAATGTGGCCTCATATCTCCTTGCAGTGTGACCTTGGACAAGTCACTTAACCCAATTGCCTAGCCCTTACCACTCTTCTGTCTCCCAATCAATACTTAGTATTGATTCTAAGACAGATGGTTAGGATTTAAAATTTTTAATTTAATAATATATAATATTAATTATTTATTATTATTTAAAGTAATAATAATAAATAAAATTTTAAAAATTAAACTCATTATCTTTTCTCAAAAACCATCCCCCCTTCTTAATTTCCCTTTTACTGTTGAGAACACCACCATTCATTAAGGCATAACTTCAGTGCCATCCTCAAGCCTTCACTTAAACTGGTCCCTTTGTATTCAATCCATTGTCAACTCTTGTCATTTCTTCTGTCACAATATCTGTTGGATATGTCCTCTTTTTTCTACTTATATAATAAAAATGCTAATGTCCTTGCACTAAATCAGGCCCTCATCCCATCTTGCTTTGATCACTGCAATAGCTTCTAATTGATTTCTCTGCCATGAATCTCTCCCCATTTCAATCTATCCTTTATTCAGGTACAAAAGGGATTTTCCCAAAGCACAGGTCTGACCAGGTCACATTCTGCTTCCTTCCCACTCTTACCACCCATTTGGTAAATTATTGTGGCTCTCCATTACTTCCATGATCAATTATAAAAATCCTCTCTTTGGCTTAAAAAAAAGAAACCCACTACCAAACTTAGAATAAATTCTGTGTATTGGTTCCAAGGTAGAAGAGTGGTAAAGGCTAGGAAATGGGAGGTCAATGACTTCTCCAGGGTCACATAGCTAGGAAGTATCTGAGGTCAAATTTGAACCCAGGACCTCCCTTCTCTGGGCCTGGTTCTCAATCCAGTGAGCTACCTACCTTCCCCATCTTTGGCTTTGAAAGTTCTTACAACCTCACCCTTTCCTACCTTTCCAGTCTTCTAAATCTTAACTCCACTCCAGGAATTCTGCCATCCAGACGATTGTTCTCACTATTCTAATGTGGGCTGAAGCTTTTTACAGTGGCAGAATTGTAGCCAGTGAGGTTTATTTGAGGTGTGATTATTGCTAATTGAAACAAATGTGGGCTGAAGTGTCCCACTAAACTCTGCCGAGTTGCTGTAAACAATCAGAAGAACATGGAAATGATAACTAGATAAGACATACGAGTTGCCGAGATTTGCAATAACTTCTTACTTCAGATGACCTAAATTCTTGGTTAAGGGGATTCCGTTTCCCAGGCACATAGGACGAGGTTCAAATAATACTCAATTTCCACATCACCTGCCCTCCTTGGAGCCTGCACAAATAAAGAACAATTTGACCAAAGGCTGCTCTGGGGTGTTTAACACATCATTAGCATCCATTTCCATTGTAGCTTGATCTCCAAAGTGGGCAAACAGCACGACTCTTGGATAAAGGCACAGACAAAAGTGGACCATGGGTGAAGCGACATCAGTTCCTTGGGAACAACAGGGCAACAAGTGCCCAGATACACAATTCCTTCCTTAGTAACTAATCAAGACAAAGACGCCCTCCTGAGAGCCCCTCCCCACGTACCTTCCTTTCTTCCTTCCACCGTACTAGCTGAGTCTGTCTCTACACTATCTTATATCGTCTTCTAATAAAGCTTGTTCTTTCACAATTGCACTCAATCTGTCCTGCCAAATTCTTTGGACAAGACCCTAATTTCTTTGCGCCCACATCAGTTCCTTGCATAGGATACTTCCTCTCCTATCTCCAGACCTTTGAACTGAATGTCCCTCATGCCTAGAATGTTCTACCTCCTTGCTTTCTGGGTTTCCTTCATGACAGCTCCAATCTGACCTTTGACAGGTGCTGTCTCCCAGCCTCCCCATCTTTGGGGACTTCCTTTTGAGATCCCTTTCCATTTGTGCTGTCAATATTTTAGGTGTGTATTGTTGTATGCTGGGCCCTCTACTCAGATGAGATCTCCCTGAGACAGGGACACGAGTTTTGCTTTTCTCTGTGTAATCTGAAGTCTGGTCAATTTATTATTTTTTGGGGCAGGGAGAGAATCTTAAGGTATTCTTTCATTTACTTTAACAATAGTTAATGTTCCCCAGAAGGGACTCAGGACTACTCTGAAGGTACATAGGTAGCAATCCCTAAGATAAATGTTTGGTTAGTTTGCTTCTGGGCATGCACAGGTATTCTATGATTGTTTCCTGTTCCCTGGCTGTGTGGTAAAGAGGGACCCTTTTAATTGGCTGCTAAGCCAGAACAGAGTGGGCATTCAAAAGGCATCAACTGGCCAAATAGGTCTCTCTCTTCCCAGTAGTAATCAAAGCAAAAATCTCCCACCCAGGACAGTAGGGCCAATGTGTGGCCATGAAGGTAGTACCCTTGTGTCTTTGATTTGGGTGTGTATGGGTTTCTTTTCTGTTCCTAGATGAATGAACATTGATAATGAATACACTAAGCTATGACCTGAGAGACCTCAAATACCAGAGTTTTCTGGAAGCTGAAGCCAGTGAGGAGTGAGCTACACCATCTGGACTAGCAGTGAATCTACATGGCAACCAAGAGGACATTTTCGGCAATCAAGAGAGCAACTTAATGCATCAGCTCTGCCTCATTTGGAAATGAACTTGATGGGGGTGAATGCTCGATAGCAAGCTTTAACATTTTAAATTTAATATCTAATAATAAAAATATTATATTTTATGAGGTTTATTAAGGATCATTAGAAATCAAGGAATAAAGAAGACACAAAATAAAAACCACGTGCCCGTGGCTGATGAGCCCATTTAAAATCCCCGCACTTAGCTTACCACTCTACTTGCTACATCATTGCAAAGGAAGAGAAGAGCAAGTGGGAGGCGTCACTGCCAGTTAAATACCAATTGTGATCTCACCAATGTGGAGACTCAGGAGAGATTATAGGGAATTCTGGGAAATACCAAGGACTTCTGGGGAATGAAGTCTAGGGTTCAAAATCTCCATTTTTACAAAGCTTTCCTCATTTTACAAAGCTTTCCTCAAAGACCAAAGTAATAGAGGGGAGACTATGTGTCTAGTTCTGGGGAATGTATTTGTGTTTCTGTCTTCTTGTATCTTCTTAGTAAATAATTGATGTTTACTGGCTAAATATCAGGGTGGTAAATCACCAGATCAATCAATAATGTAAGGGAGAAACAAACTGTAACTGGTTTTTGACACACTCCAGAATGGGGGCTCAAATCAATGATATTAAAGAAAGCCCCACTCCAGAAGAAGAACTAATAAATGGAAACACAAAGGATAGACTTTTTATATACATATCTTTCTATCAGGTGATGCTTTCTGAGGTGTTAGGAGGGGATAGAAGGGTTGAGATATCTAGGAATAAATTCTATTTTTAAAAGAGGTTAGTATAATTGGGAAATATTTAATGAAGTTAAAAAAATTTAAGCCTCATAATCCCATACGGTTGCCCCTAGAGCCCTAAGAAGATAATCGGCATACTCTCAGGGGCTACATTTATATCCCTAGCATTTAGCATAGTGTCTGGTCATAATCAGTGCTTTTTAAATGATACCTTTTGGAACAGTTAGGTAATTCAGTGGGTAGAGAGGCAGGCCTGGAGATGGGAGGTCCTGGATTCAAATCTGACCTCAAATACTTCCTAGCTATATAACCATGGGCAAGTCACTTAGTGCCGATTGCCCAGCTCTTAGTTCTCTTCTGCATTGGAATCAATACACAGTATTAATTCTAAGATAGAAGGTAAGGGAAAGAAAGAAAGAAGGAAAGAAGGAAAGAAAGAAAGAAAGAAGGAAAGAAGGAAAGAAAGAAAGAAAGAAGGAAAGAAAGAAAGAAAGAAAGAAAGAAAGAAAGAAAGAAAGAAAGAAAGAAAGAAAGAAAGAAAGAAAGAAAGAAAGAAAGAAAGAAAGAAAGAAAGAAAGAAAGAAAGAAAGAAAGAAAGAAAGAAAGAAAGAAAGAAGGAAAGAAGGAAAGAAGGAAAGAAGGAAAGAAGGAAAGAAAGAAAGAAAGAAAGAAAGAAAGAAAGAAAGAAAGAAAGAAAGAAAGAAAGAAAGAAAGAAAGAAAGAAAGAAAGAAAGAAAGAAGGAAAGAAAGAAGGAAAGAAAAAAGTTCAGTAAACTAGCCAATATATAGGAGAAGTCTGATCATAAAGCATAGTGTCCCATACCCACAATCACCTACCTCTGAAAAGCCAAGGTTTCTTTTTTTAAAAACCCTTATCTTCCATCTTCCATCAGTTAGGAAGACTAGAGTTCAAATCTGGCCTCAGACATTTACTAGCTGTGTGATACTGAGCAAATCACTTAGCCCTGTTTGCCTCAGTTTCCTCCTCTGCAACAGAGACAATAATAGAATCTATTTTCAGAGTTGTGAAGATCAGGTGAGATAATATTTGTAAAATGCTTAGCACAGTGCTTGGTACATAGTAGGTGCTATATAAATAGTTATTCCCTTCCTCTTCTTTCCTACCACTTCCTTATGATAAGTGAATAGACTCAGGAGGTAGAATTAGAATGAGAAATATGGGGGGTATGTGTGTGGTGGGGAAGAGGATTTATATGCACATATATACAAAAATATTTTATAGGCATAGACATATATGATATGCATATCATATACAAATATGTACAATTTACCTGTAAAGTAACACATATATAATGTAAAACCTTATAGTGGAAAGAGCACTAGATTTCTAGTTGGAAGACCTGGCTTTCAGGCCCATTTTTGCCACCCAACTGTATATATTTTTGATCCAGTTAGTTAAGCCAAGACTCAAGTTCCAAATCTGTAAAGGGGGATGATTAAATGCTGCAGAGAATGGGACCAAAGGAGGTAATTATGTAAGGAATTTTTTATGCATAAAGTGCTATATAGATCTAGGAGCATTATACCCATACAGCTGGAGAAGGAACTTGTTGTTCCCACTTCCATTCACCCCACCAAGTCTGGCGGAGGCTGCTCCCGTGTTTAAGATTTTGCCTCCTGTATATGCCCAAGATGGGAGGAGCTGCATGTACTTTGGACATGTGGAGGAGTGAGCGAGTCTCGGGAAGTTCTGTTGACTTATCTGGCATGACCATTGGACAAGATGATCCCAAGACAGCTCAAAGGACAACAAAGAAAAGAGAAGTCTGAGGAAAGATGCTGTTGTGAAAGTTTGATGACCGTGTTTTCATTATATTTGTGTTTCGGTTTCTATGAGGAAAGACTTAAATCTTGCAAAAACCCCTTTCCTCACTCCATCATCCTTATTTCAATTAGAAGCCTGAGAACCCTGGAAATCTCTCCCCAGGGTCTGGCCGTTCCACCTCTTGTACTATTAGCCAAGTAGAAATCTGTCAATCAATTATTCAATCAGCAGGTCTGCATTGCTAGGTCTCTGGGCCAGAAATAGAAAAAATATACTCCTTGCCCTAACAGTAACTGGGAATTCTGGTACTTGGGACAAATTCAGTTCAGTGATGTCTGGGAGTAAGGGAAATATAGAGACCTTGGGACTCTCGAGGCTGGCACAGGTACTCTCTGTCAGCCTGATCCTTGGCACTGTACTGATCCCAGGTCTAGGTAATAATAATAACTAACTAATAATAACAATAACTAACATTTCTGTAGGGCCTACTATATGACAGACACAGTGCTAAGCATTTACAGGTATGATTTCATTTGAGTCTCACAACATCCCTAAAAGTGCTATTATTATCCCCATTTTACAGATGAGGAAACTGAAGGAAACAGATATTAAGTGTCTTGTCCAGAATTGCAAAGCTAATAAGTGTCTGAGGACAGACTTGAACTCAGGGTTTCTTCACTTCCAACCCAAACCTTTATCTGTTGTGCCACTTAGCTATAGGTGGCATATGGGTGGCAGTCCACTCTAGTTACTTGGAATTAATTGCAAGGGGAGGTAGCCCCTGGAGAGAGGGCATGACTATGATGGCCTGATCCTGGTGAGAAGAAGACATGCTTCCTTCCCCTCCTCAAATGTGGAATTCCCAGAATTGCTACTGTAAGGGCAGGTTGCAAAGGGAAAAGATGGAACACTGAAAGAAGACATGATTGACAGCAAAGACCATTGGTAGCGGAGGATGCTGGAAGAGAAGAATGGACTTGGGAAATCTCCGAGAAGAATTCTGGGCTTTTGAACGGAGATCTTGAAGAGTCAGGAAGCATATTCCTTGCTGGAGATCTTGCCAGTAGCCAATCGAGGATTCACCTGTGATTAGCCCTGAGACTACTTCTACAAAGTATTTCAGCAACGTTATGCCTCTGAGAACATCCAACCAGAGTGTCACGTCTCTTTGGTCCAGAGAGAGTCGTAGACTCTCTGCGAAAGAGCCTGGATCTCACCCCTTAGCCTTTTGCATCTGTTCTGATTATTCCTTGGCCCTAGTAGTATTATATTAGGAGTGAGAAATAGTTGGAAGGGGAGGAGAAACTCTGGTTTTCCTCAACAGAACCATGGACCTATGGGATTAGGAATCAGGGACTCCAATTCCCACGACCCAACTCCCCATCTTTCCTTATATTCTTTGTCAATTAAATAACAACTCGCAGTCAGATTTATTCAAGTGACTTATTCAAGGAGCTAAAGGAAGGTAACCCATTGAGGCTACAGATCAGCCACCACAGAGTGCAAATCAAGACCTGTCCTCCCCTGAGTCAGAAGACTCAGGGAAGGCTTATCCTTTGGGCCATTTCGTGTGAAGGAATCTGGGGGTGCCCCTTACATCACCAGATAGGGGAGACTTTCCTTCATCTCTCCATCACCCTCTTATAACAGGGGATCCACTATTTCTTGAGTAACACCCATTGTTAGCACAGCCTAGGAGTACAAAAGAGAGAAAGTAGGAGTCACCTCATCAAGGCTCCTACCATTCATCACCTCACCTCGTCCACAATAAGCTCCTCTAGACCATCATTTACCATCCTCAAAGTAACACCAGTGTCTGTTCATAAATAATCCTTACACTACTCAAGGTTTACCTGTATTCTACAGGTACAGCTAGGTAGTACAGTGGATGGAGTCCTGGGCCTGGCGTCAGGAAGACCCGAGTTCAACAGAAGAAAATAATTCCTTGATCACATGGTTCGATGGGGATATGATTGGGGATGTAGACTCTAAATAATCACCCTAGTGCAAATATCAATAATATGGAAATAGATCTTGATCAAGGACACATGTAAAACCCAGCGGAATTGTGCATCGGCTACAGGAGGGGTTGGGGAGACGGGAAGGAGGGAAAGAACAAGAGTCTTGTAACCATGGAAAAATATTCTAAATTAATTAAATAAAAATTTCTAAAACTTAAGAGACTATTCATCCATCCCATGACATCTAATTTAAGTATGCATTGAGAATTCTAAAAATTAGTAAATTATGTTATATTACATATGTAACAAAACATGCTATATTTGTTAAAATTATTTTTTAAAGGAAGACCTGAATTCAAATCTGTCCTCATATTCTTATTAGCTCTGTGACCTTGGACAAGTCACTCAACCTCTATTTGCCTCAGTTTCCTCAAATGTAAAATGGGAATAATAATAGGGTTATTGTGAAGCTGAAATGATGTACTGGCTGGCACTGAATATATATATATATATATATACATATATATATATATATAAATGCTTATTCCCTTCCCCTCTCCATCTCCCAATGATACAAAACCATTGCCCACAAGCCCCCACAGATATGTTTGCCTTTTCTCTAGTCAGCCTGGGGATGCAATTAATTCAAAGGAAATGGATTGAATGGCATGACAGAATAAGGAAAGTCATGCTAGAATGCTCTCCCAGAAAGCTGGGGCCTGTTCTTCCAGAAACACCCACGTCATTAATGGAGAGAATGGGCGTACCTTGGGATCCTGCAATGAGGGAGCTTGGGTGACTAGAACACATACATGGAGAGGCAGCTCGTACCTTTGATGCTGCAGAACCATAGATATATTCTGGTGAGGTCTTGGCATTGCTTTCCCTGGTCTTACAATGACTACTAGCCGTGTAACCTCAGCTGAGTGTTGGTACCCTCAGTGTCTCGATGGGGACAGCTGGTTGTGGTAGTCTCTGGTGAGCATTTCTCCACTCCTCTCCAATCTTCTCGTGATGGCTGCTGGGCACGGACCCCTCCTGCCAGCTCTGGCTCCTGTCTTCAGGCTCCTTTGATGCTTTCTCAGCTCCAGTCTTCTAGAGTAGGGGTTGGCGAACCATGGACCCAATCCCATCCAGCCCCTAGCTGAGAATGGTTTGGTTTCTCTTCCATTTGGGTATGAAGTCTGGGAAAGGTCCCCTGTAAAAGATGAGATTTTAGCTGGGCTTGCTGACTCCTGAGACAGGTTCTACAAGTGTGATGGCATGACTACCAAGTCCTGGATGGGTCACAAAAAAGAAAGCAGGAAAAATGAATGAAATAAGCTGGTCTCAGCTGCATGCCGAGCCTGATGACACCTACTGAGCCGCCTCCCCCTTCCTGGCCAAGTCCTTTTCTGTTTCAGACACTCAAATAACAATTCGGTCCATTCGTGGTAGAAGGGGTTAAGTCTTTGCCGAGCTCTGGGCTCCGAGCCCAGCTCAGTGAGAGGGCTTGGCCTCCCTCTTGTGAGTGAAAGAGCAGGCTTCGACCTGACTGACAGGACCCAAGAAAGCCAACCTCCTTATATTTTGGATTTTGACAGGAGAATGGCTCCTGACATCTATAATTTCTCTTAATCATTCTCCCTGACCCCAGGGGGACATTCTCCTCTTTAATTTGCCTGGCATTAGCCAGCCTCAAAATGGCTGTAATTACCCCTGGGATTAAGTAAGTGGTTTTTGGAGGCAGTGAAAAGCTTCAGAGACACGGGAAATGGGCAGCTAGCATTGTGTCTGCCTGGTTGGCTCTCTTCTCTCGTTCCCTTCCACCCCCACCTCTTTCTCTTCCTCTCTTTCTCCCCCTCAATCTCTCTCCCTGAGTGAGAGTTTTAAGTCATTAAGCATCATGGTGGCACAAGTCATCAAAGCAGGACAAACCTATTGTCTTCTTTTTATTTTCATCACATCCCTGGGAGGCAAAGAAAGTAGCTATTACATTTTCCTACCCATTTCATAGATGGAGAAACTGAGAGTGTTACAAAGAACCTAAGCAATGTACCCATATTAGCAACAGAGCTGATAAAGAGGATTCTGATTTGCACCAAAAAGCTGTTCTTGTTAGACTTTCCTGCCTTCGATAGAGGAGGAGGGGATCACATTTATGCTTCCTACCAATATAAACAACAAATTCTCAACAGACTGAAGTTCTCAAAGGAGGGAATTGGAAGGAATTCAGAGCTGAGTTGACAGAGGGAGGAAAGCTGGAGCAATGACAGCATTGTTTCTGCCCACTCCTTCTCATGGGGGATAGCTCATATGGGGGGCGAGGGAGGCTCTCTCCCAGCAGCTGGACAGCTGAAGCACAGCTGCCAATGTTTTCTAAGCTATTCTCTCTTCCAAGTAGGCTTGAGGAAATGGCAAAGGAGGCTCATAACCCTTTCATGTTCGAGACACAGATAGCCTGAAGCCTAAAAGAATGGAACGGAACAAGATTTAACAGAACTAAATGGAATGAAAGGGATAGAATGGAATGGCATGAAACAGAATAAATGATATTAAAACAGGACTGGGGAAAATGGAATTGAACAGAATGGGCCAAAAGGGGTGGAATAAAAAATAGAACAAAATTGATGGAATGGAATCCTGTTGATCTCTATCATTACCTCTACGGCATTTAAATTGTGCCTTATATTGAATCATTACAAATTCTGTTAAGGATTGTGTTTCTCTCCTGCATTTTATCTTTTTTATATGGCCATTTATATTAAATAGGGTCTTAATCGCAAAATTGTAGTGTTGGGAGGTCCCTCAAAGGTCCCTTGTCTCATAGGAAGATTCTTAATGCATCTTCCCTGATAAGTAGCCATGCAGACTCATCTTAAAGGTTTTCTGTAATTGTTGTTTGGTCGTTAAATTCTGTCCAACTCTTCACGACCCCATCGATGGGGTTTTCTTGGCAAAAATACTGGTATGGTTTATTGTTTTCTTCTCTAGTGTGTCTCCATTTAGAGTTAAGGGACGGAGGCAAATAGGGTTTAAGTGATTTACCCAGTCATGTATCTAATAAGTGTCTGAGGCCAGATTTGAACTTAGATCTTCCTGACTCCAGGCCCCATGCTCTATCCATTGCACCACTTAGCTGCCCCTTTTTAGTAATTGGGAAATCACCATTTCCCAAAGCAACCCACTCCGTTTGTTGGATGACTTTAATTGTTGAAGACTTTCCTTACATCAAACTAAATGTGTCTCTTCTGAGGGCAGAATAGATGTCACAGTGGACAGAGAAGTGGGTCTTGATTCAAGAATTCCTGAATTCAAATCCAGCCTGACATATACTATCTGTGTGACTAGCTGTGTAAGGTGTTTAAACATTGTCTGCCTCAGTTTTCTTAACAGTAAAATTAGGATAATAATCTTTTAGGGTTATTGTAAGAATCACAAGAGAGAATATTTACAAAGTGCTTTGCACAGTGTCTGGCACATAGTAGGTGCTTAATAAATGTTTCCTTTCCTTTTCTTCCTTCTTCCAGTTGCTCTTAGTTCTGTTCTGAGAGACCAAAGAAACAAGAAGGTTCCTCTTCTATTGAGGACAGCTATCACATCCCCTTTGAGTCTTTCTTTCTTCAAGCTAAATAGCCCCAGTTCTTCAATCAATCCTTAAATGCCATTGACTTGAGGCTCTTCATCCTCCTGGTTACCTTCCTCTGGATACCTTCCAACTTATCAGTCAATGTGCTTCTGAAATAATACCCATAGTACCCATGATGGGGCATACCAGTCCAGATGAAGTCTGACAAGGGCAGAGGACCAAGGGACTTCCTTATTCTTAGAAGGTATGCCCAAAAGGCTATAAAACTGTGCACACCCTTTGATCATGTAATACCACTGCTAGGTCTGTATCCCAAAGAGATCATAAAAAATGGGGAAAGGAGCTACTTAGACAAAAAAATATTTATAGCAGCTCTTTCTGTAGTGGCAAAGAACTAGAAATTGAGTGGATGTCCATGATTTGGGGAATGGCTGAATAAATTGTAGATATGTTGGTGATGGAATACTATTGTAACCTAAGGAATGATAAGCAAGATGATTTCATAAAAAGCTGGAAAGATCTGCAGGAACTTATGCAGAGCAAAATACACAGAAGTGGGAGAATATTGTACATCGTAACAACAATAATGTGTGATGATCAACTGTGAAAGACTTCACTACTCTCAGCAAAACAACAATCTGGATAATTTTTTTAAGTCCTTACCTTCCTTATTAGACTCAATGCTATGTATTGGTTCTAAGAAGAAAAGTAATAAGGAAAATCACTCTAGACAATATAAAACACTTGGAAATCTATCTGCCAAGACAAACACGGGAACTATATGAACACAACTACAAAACACTCTCCACACAATTAAAACTAGATTTAAACAATTGGAAAAACATTGATTGCTCATGGGTAGGTCGAGCTAACATCATAAAAATGACAATCCTACCCAAATTAATTTATTTATTTAGTGCCATACCCATTGAACTACTGTAGGGTCTGAGAAAATCCCCCAGGAATGGAGACATAGAGACAATGCAAGTAAGCAAAGGATCACCTTTAATAAATCTAATGCATTAGGGCTGCCCCAAAGAAGGAGCCACGTTGGTTTGGCTAGAGGAACACCTTTTATAGTATAGGGGGCTAGCATGAAATGTTGAACAATAGGATGTCGTGATTTGGCAGTTGCAGCTAGCTGAGGGGTTCACAATATAGGTTGTGTCTGCTTAGCTGCTGGAATGGTTATGTTGACTTGGGCAAGAGTTTACCCCTGATCCCCCAGAGGGAAGTCATTTTGACCTCCTTCATTCCCCACTTCTTTTTATGAAACATGAGGAATCATCTTCATGGAGATGGCCTCATCATAAGGGCCTGGGCAAGCTACAAGGGGTTAGTAATGCTGCCTAAGAACCATGAGTATACATGTCAGATCTTGGGAAAGGAAAGACTTTAAAACCAAGCAAGAGCTAGAAAAATCACAAAATGTAAAATCAATAATTTTTATTACATCAAATTAAAAAGGTGTTATACAAACAAAACCAATACAACCAAAATTAGAAGGGAAGCAACAAATTGGGAAACAATCTTCATTACAAAAACCTCTGACAAATATCTAATTACTCAAATTTATAAAGAGCTAAATCAATTGGACAAAAAATCAAGACATTCTTCAATTGATAAGTGGGTAAGGGACATGGATAGGCAGCTTTCAGATAAAGAAATCAAAAGTATTAAGAAGCACATGAAAAAGTGTTCTAAATCTCTTATAATCAGAGAGATGCAAATCAAAACAACTCTGAGGTATCACCTCACATCTAGCAGATTGGCTAACATGACAGCTATGGAAAGTAATGAATGCTGGAGGGGAGGTGGCAAAGTTGGGACATTAATGCATTGCTGGTGGAGTTGTAAAATGATCCAACCATTCTGGAGGGCAATTTGGAACTATGCCCAAGGGGCGATAAAAGACTGTCTGCCCTTTGATCCAGCCATAGCACTGCTGGGTTTGTACCCCAAAGAGATAATAAGGAAAAAGACTTGTACAAGAATATTCATAGCTGTACTCTTTGTGGTGGCCAAAAATTGGAAAATGAGGGGCTGCCCTTCAATGGGGGAATGGCTGAACAAATTGTGGTATATGTTGGTGATGGAATACTATTGTGCTCAAAGGAATAATAAAGTGGAGGAATTCCATGGGGACTGGAACAACCTCCAGGAAGTGATGCAGAGCGAGAGGAGCAGAACCAGGAGAACATTGTACACAGAGACTGATACACTGTGGCACAATCGAATGTAATTGACTTCTCCATTAGTGGCAATGCAGTGATCCTGAACAACTCGGAGGGATCTATGAGAAAGAACACTATCCACATCCAGAGGATGAACTATGGGAGTAGAAACACCGAAGAAAAATGAATACATGGGTAGAAGGGATATGATTGGGGATGTAGACCCTAAATGAACATCCTAGTGCAAACACCAACAACATGGAAATAGGTTTTGATCAAGGACAATACTCAGTGGAATTGCACATCAGCTACGGGAAGGGTGGGTGGAGGGAACAAGGAATAATGTTCTAAATTGACTAAATAAATTAAGTTAAATTTTTTTTAATTTTTAAAAAGTCACCGACTAGGCAAAAAAAAAAAGAAAAAAGAAAAGAAAAGAAAAGCAATAAGGGCTTGGCAATGGGGTTAAATGATTTGCCCCAGGTGACACTGTTACGAAGTGTCTGAGGCCAGATTTGAACCCGGGATCTCCATGTCTAGGCCCAACTCTCAATCCACTGAGCCACCCAGCTGCCCCTGATATGGACAATTCTGAAGGACTGATGACAAAGAATACTATTCACCTCCAAAGAAAGAACTGTTAGAATTGGAATGCAGATCAAAGCATACTGTCTTTTACTTAATTTATTTATGGTTTGATTTTAGAGATTTGGTTTTGTATGATTATTCTCTTACAACAGTAACCAATGTGGAAGTATGTTTTGCATGATAATACATGTATAATCCAGGTCAAATTGCTTACCATCTCCAAGAGGTGGGGAGGGAAGGGAAGGAGGGAGACAATTTGGATCTTATAACTCTGGAAAATGTATGTTAAAAATTATGATTACATGTAATTGGGGAAACTAAATATGTTTGAATTAAAAAAGACACAAGAAATTTTTTTTTAAAAAGCCCAGGATTATACCAGCCCTTTCAGGATGCCACATCATCTTTAAGACACTCTGCTACCTAGCTTCAGACAGTTCCTAGCTGTGTCGCCCTGAGCAAGTCACTTAACCCCCACTGCTTTTCTGCCTTGGAACCAATACAGAATATTGATTCAGAGACAGAAGGCAAGGCTTTTAAAAAAAGACACTCTGCTGCCTTTCCCAACTTCGTAAAGTTGAATTTTTTTTCTAATGGACTCCCCTGACACAATAGAGGACAGGCACGGTACAGGCTGGCCCATCTCTCCTTCAGGCTCCTCCAGATACTGAGCTAAAACTGTATCTATCACCCCTCTAGGGTCAGATCTAGGGGTCTGATGTTTAAGTCTCTTACCTGATGATTCTTAAGTGGAAGGATAGCCATTCATTTATACATATCAGCTTAACTCTAGCCCAATAAACTCTGTTCATGCAGAAGATCATCATGGGGGCTGGGGTAGGTGGGCATCTAGGTGGCTCAGTGAATGGAGAGCCAGGTCTAGAGAAGAGAGGCTGTAGGTACCAATATGGCCTTAGCTACTTCCTAGCTGTGTGACCCTAGGCAAGTGACTTGATCCCCTTGCCTACTCTTATCACTCTTCTGCCTTAGAACTAATACACAGCATCCATTCCAAGATGGAAAATGAGGTTAAAGAAATATCATGAATATCAATATCTAGGAAATCCATTTATTCAAGCAAAACAGCCCGCAAAAATTGGGAATTATCCTACCACCTTTTCTATGCCAGAGAATACGCCAGAGTAAATTCATTCCTTAGCTGGGAGAGAGAGATCTCGGCTCAAATCAAAAGAGGAAGAATAGTTTCACCGTTGGGAGGTCTACTTTTTGCAGTCTCCAAATGGCACTAAATGAACGTGATAGAGACGATTCTTGTGTGTGAGAATCAGAAGATGCTCCATCCAAAGTTCTCTCAGTGGACTCCTGTCTCTCTGCCACGTCTCTAGACAACTGAAGTCAAGCGCCTCATTTCAGATACAAGAACTTCGATCCACATTCTCTCAGTCAATCAGGAACCCCGTCTCTCTCCATGTACATGCGCAGCATTCGCTATAGGACCATCCAATCACAAAACTATTCCAGGCTTGGACAGAAGAAGGGCTATAATACTCCAGGATAAGACATTTGTCCACGTGGAATTTTATTCTATTAGATTTGACCCAATATTCTAGCCTGCCAAGATCTTTTTGGCTCCTGACTCCCCAGATTGCTACCACAGGGCGCCTTCCCCCTTTCCTTGTCTATACTCGTCTACTAATCCAGGAAGAAAATATGACTCGGTTGTTCATAGCAATTGGATGAACCTGAGATCACCAACTCCATCTTTCTGCGAGATGTGGGACCACCAGGACTCAGCGTTTGCCTTGCCTCTATGCCTTGCTGTCTGTCCTGTCACTATTCTGTCCAGAAGCCTAAACATTGTCATTAGCTATACTGGTACACCCTGTGGACCTCTGGTTCTCCACATCTGCCCAACCCTCCACCCTTAGGACATCTGCCCCGAAGCTGAATTTCTTACATGTTTTCTTCCCTGACTAGAATGTGAGGTAGCTCACATTTCTCTTTGAATTCCCCTAGTGCTTAGCACAGTGCTTGTCATATATTAAATGCTTAATAAACTATTTTCCATTAATTCATTTATCTGTAGATTTGATTAGTAGGGTATCTATGCCTTTATCCAAGTAATAGATTAAAAAAATATTAAAAAGCCCAGGGCTGGGGCAGCTCAGTGGATAGAATTCCAGGCCTAGAGACAGGAGGTCCTGGGTTCAAATCTGACCTCAGACACTTTCTAGCTGTGTGACCCTGGGCAAGTCACTTAACCCCCATTGCCTAGCCCTTACCACTCTTCTGCCTTGGAACTGAATCTTAGCATCAGATCTAAGTCAGAAGGTAAGGGTTAAAAAGAAAAGGAACAGGGCTAAGTTGAGGTACTCTACCAACTACCCCCCTGCTATAATGACACTGCACCATGGATAACTACTCTTTGAGTCCACGCAACCAACCAGATCTAAATCCATATCACTGTATTATCTTCTAATCTAGTTTCTCTAAATTTCCTGATCATGCATCCCTCCCAACTAAGAAGTTTGTGACCTATGCATCTATGGTGTGGGTATACTCTTTATTTGTGATGATGTACTTGCATTATTGTGATCATCACTCTGTGCATACATAAAACACACAAAAATGGACACTTGAAAAAAGATAAAAGTAAAATAACATTTGATTCTAGAGTCAATAGGGAGTCACTGGAATTTCTTAAAAATAACTTCAGCAGCTGTGTTTAGGGTGAATTGGAACAACTGAGGTGAGGGGACCAAGTAGGAAGCTTTCCCAGTAATCCCAGCAAGAGATGATGAGTGCCTGGACAAGGGTGGTAATTTTATGAAAGAAAAAGAACAATTAGAGAAATGTTAAGGAGAAAGAAATGAGATTTGGTGGGTTATAGACATAGATAAGACAGAATGAAGAGTTAAAGATGACTCTGGGACATCTAGGTGGCTCAGTAGATAGAGTCAGATGTAGAGGCAGGAGGTCCTCAGATACTTCCTAGCTGTGTGACTCTGGACAAGTCACTTAACCCCAATTTTTAGCTCTTACCAATCTTCTGCCTTGGAACCAGTACTTATTATTAAAGCAAAAAACATATATTTAAAGATTACTTTGAGGTTTTGAGTCTAGATGACTGGAAAGATGGCATTGTCCTTGACAGCAATTGGGAATCCTTGAACAGGGGCACATTTGGTAGTAGTGTCATAGGGAAGACAATGTAAATGAGATGTATGATGAAGATTCTAATTCACACAGACCTGCTTATCCTGTGTGACTCCTTCTGACTTACCAGAGCCTCCTCTTCAAAGGACACTGGCTTCCATCATGAGACAATCTTGAATACAGGGGGATGATGTTGTAAAAATGAATTTCTTATTCTTTTTTTAATTTAACAGAGGACTTGGAGGTCCTCTTACCATAAAGATGTGTAGGAATTAACCAGCCCACAGTGACAGGAAATAGAAATCATAGAGACAGGAAGTGAGGTAGGGAAAGGTTATAAAAGGAGTCAGTTATTGACAGTTGGGGCTATCAGTTGCTGACAGTTAGGGCTGACAGTTGTAGAGAAGTTGGAGGCTGGGAGTGTGTTGGGTTGGTGGTTGGTGTTTAGTTGCTGGAATATAAAGGTGGGCCTGAGCTTACTGAGAGGGCTTTTTAGCTTTAATTTTTAGAAGGCTTTTTGGCTTCTGGATTTTTGGCTTTTGGTTTGGGCTGTTAGATTTTTTTCTTTCTTGAACTTTTTGGAAGGTGGCTGGTCTTCATTGACAGACATAATTGGCGTTGGATTAAATACTGATTGGGTTGGATTGGAACTTTGGGGGATGGTTGTTAGTTATAAGTATATATAGGCAGTTTTAGGTAGTAATTATAGGTAGTTATAGGATAACAAGTATAGACATTAGGAAATTTTCTTTCTCTACCTCTTTCCTATATTTCTCTCCTTTACTATATTCATTTTACTATATTCTTTTACTATCTCTATTTTAATTAAACTAAATTGTTAATTGTTAAAAGCTGCTAAAAGTTGGTTTTTTGTGTCTGGCTTAAATGGATAATATTAATTTACAAGTCTACTATATTCTCATTAAACTTAAATTATTAAAAGCTGCTCTCTTATTTTGTCAAAACTCCTAATTTAACCCTTACAATATATAGGTTAATACATATCTCTCCACATTCACAAAAATAATTCAAGATAATTTATCAAAAGCTTAAATCTAGGCAGAAATTGGGCAGCCTTCCCTGAATTTAGCAGGTTAGTAACCATTCAAGGTCATTATCTCAGATTTGATTTCTCCTGAATCTGGCCACTTCTTAACTGCATTCAGGCACACCTGTTTATTTTAGGAAATTCTCTCCATCTTCACTTTTTCGGATCAAGATTCAAGTCTACGGTAGGAATACCATCTGTTTCTGTAGATTGTGCTCTCACTTGTGGCTCCAACAAGCTGTGGCATGGGCATCGGTCATATCCTGGTAAAACAGTCTAGACAGACGGACTAAACCAGGTCTGGGGTACTCAGTAATTCTCAGATCTGTCAGTGAGGTAAGGATCTATCTACCCCAAGCATGTGAAGACTTTCTCCAGAGGAAGGATGATGAGAAGTGCAAGTGGATGAGAACAGTTTGTTCCAATGGCCAGGAGGGTGGCTGAAGCAAGCCCTGTGGAGTGCTTAGTCCTTGGTCAGACACCAGAGGCACTGAGGTCCCCCTAGGCCGCCACCAGTTGTCCTGACTTTTTCTTGCCATTGGATTTCAGAATGAGGTCAACAACTTTGTATTAACCTGTTTCACTTAAATCTTGTGTCAAGAGCAACACCCTATGATGTCATTGATTCTCTTTGAAAATGAAGGGAAAACAACCCAAGATCGGGACTGTCTTTGGGACTTTATTGGCACAGGTGACTGGGGTCTGAATTATTGTTCTGGCTTCCTTGTTCCAAGGCATAAAAGATCCCATCTACTGAGAACTGGCGTTCCAGAGGTCTTTGCTGAATTTCTATTCAGATTGATTTCTCGAGAAGTGCTTTGTTGCCTGGTTCACTAATGGCCTTTATGAGAAGTAGACACAACTGACCCCTCGGTGGCCATTAATCCAGTCATGGGGACACTGTGAGGGTTCGAGTGAGGTTCCTGCCAAATCTTCTCAGTGGGCCTGGCTGCAAACTGCATAGCTGCCACGTGGAAGAACTTGAGGGGCAGAGCAGACATGGTTCTTACTTGTGCCACTTCATGGGCAGAAGCCATGGGTCTGACTATGTGGTCGGGGCTTTCAGCAAACAGGCCTGGAAAATGAAAGGTTCTCAGCAGAGGGATTCTCTGAAGCTCCCCGCCACAGAGGTGTTTATGCAGTCACCTAGTCAGGAACATCAGACACCCTTGCTGAACTGAGTCATCGAGGCTGTCCGCGTCTGGTGCCTTCGTCTGTCACCAACCCAGACCTGGGGAGGTGATGCTCTGCTATTTCGTGGTGGGCTCAGCACCACAGGATTCCATCCGCAAGGGATGAGGTGGCTACTTGGGGTCAGCAGCGTTGCTGTTGCCCATCAGAGCCCCAACTTGGAAAGAAGGTGCCTGCGGCCGGCCTCTGATTGGCCAGTTAATGATCAGGCCCTTTTTCCTCCATCTCAGGGCAAGAAGTGAGCCTCACCAAACAACTGACGCTTGCTCAGGATATGAGATCGCAGCCACGGAGGCAGCCGAGAGCGATCAAATGTCATCTTCAAGCCCTAAATGAGATCCTGGGCGGAGGCCAAGGAGCTCAAGATCCCAGCAGACAAAAGAAGCCACTTCAGGTCAGCTTGGGACAGTCTGCTGGCTTTTTGTTAGCTGCCTGGCTACTTGTGATAGCTCGTGGCCTTCCCTAACAGGAAAAAGAGTGTATTGTCACAGCACCCTGGTCCACAGGAGCAGAGAGATTAGCTCATCAGTCACCCGCAGACACAACACCTGACAGCCAAGAGCATCATGATGGCATCATCAGAGGACACCAGCAGCTCTGTAGTGGCAAGGGTGGGAGTTGCCCTAACTGCGCATCTCTGCATGGAGGCCCCAACCCCATGGGTGATGTGGCAGCCCATGGGAGATGGCATCTTTCGGTGGGCATGGCAGGCATCTTCTGTTCTCTCTGCTTCTCTCTCAGCTGTGCTCTTTGATCAAATATCCTTTATTTGTACTTCCTCTGTCCTTGGGCTGACAAATAAAAATATTGGGTGAAACCAATGGTTTTGAGTGAGTGTTAACTGATAGAGTACTTTTAAATTGGGGTGACTTTTCTTGGTGGTTTCTTTAAACCCTTATCTTCCATCATGGAATCAATACTGGCTATTCGCTCCAAGGCAGGATAGCATGAAGGGCTAGGCAATGGCGGTTAAGTGACTTGCCTAGGCTCACAGAGCTAGGAAGTGTCTGAGGCCAGTTTTGAACCCAGGACCTCCCATCTCTAGGTCTAGCTTTCAAAACTGAGCCACCCAGCTGCCCCTCGTGGGGTTATTTTTCTAGGGAGCCATAGTGGGGCAGGAACATCAAAGTGCCAGAAAGAGTGGGATTTTCTGGCAATAAAAAGATTTGCCTTTATAAAAGAGTCAAATGAAAAGGAGTCCCTCACTAAATCTTCTCATATGTGGTACATTAGGAAACTGAGTACCTTACCTGTCCCTTAGCACTCACTTATTCTGACCATCCTAGCTATGGTTACATGCAGCATGTAGCCCTATGAGAGCAAAATAACCCCTAAGAAGAAATCGAGAGCCATTTTTCAGATTCTGGTTTGTCATCCCAAGGAGTGAGGTCAACTGGGCTAGTGGGGGAAAAAAGATCATTCTCTCCTCTGAGAAGGAAAACAAATTTGCTGCCTCCCCAGATTATGGCCTATTTAACCCTTGACAGTTTGGCTTCATAGGCCCTTCCAACTTTCCCCCAGTTGTACAGTAGCAGCATCACTGGTACCCAAAGCATTGCAATCAAGCTCAGCTGACAGGTGGTCTTTGTGTGCATGTGCCCTGGGGTCAGTGTGCTCCCCTCATAACTAAGGCTTTTCCTGCTGACCCTTGGGAATTCTTTTTTTTTAAAACCCTTACCTTCCACACCTTAGAATCAATACTATGTACTGGTTCTAAGGCAGAAGAGCAGTAAGGGCTTGGCAATGGGTGTTAAGTGACTTGTCCAGGGTCACACAGCTGGGAAGTGTCTGAGGCCAGATTTGAACCCAGGACCTCCCGTCACTAGGCCTGGCTCTCAATCCACTGAGTCACCCAGCTGTCCCCCACAGTATTGATTCTAAGGCAAAAGGTAAAGGATTAAAAGAAATTAGTTTGGACTAGATTACCTCAATGGTTCCTCCCAGATGATGTCCTGTAGAGTCTACATCCCCAATCATATCCCTTCGACCCACATATTCAAACAGTTGTTTTCCTTCGGTGTTTCTACTCTCACAGTGTTTCCTCTGGATGCGGATAGTGTTCTTTCTTATAGATCCCTCAGAATTGTCCTGCATCACTGCATTGCTGCTAGTAGAGAAGTCCATTACGTTCGATTGTACCACAATGTATCCGTCTCTGTGTACAATGTTCTCCTGGCTCTGCTCCTCTCACTCTGCATCACTTCCTGGAGGTTGTTCCAGTTCACATGGAATCCCTCCAATTATTCCTTTTAGCACAATAGTATTCCATCACCAACATATAACACAATTTGCTCAGCCATTCCACAATTGAAGGGCATCCCCTCATTTTCCAATTTTTGGCCACCACAAAGAGCGCAGCTATGAATATTCTTGTACAAGTCTTTTTCCTTATTATCTCTTTGGGGTACAGACCCAGCAGTGCTATGGCTGGATCAAAGGGCAGACAGTCTTTTATCGCCCTTTGGGCTTAGTTCCAAATTGCCCTCCAGAATGGCTGGATCAATTCCCAACTCCACCAGCAATGAATTAATGTCCCTACTTTGCCACATCCCCTCCAGCATTCATTACTTTCCATTGCTGTCATGTTAGCCAATCTGCTAGGTGTGAGGTGATACCTCAGAGTTGTTTTGATTTGCATCTCTCTAATTATAAGAGATTTAGAACACTTTTTTTCTAGATTTTATTTAAATTCTTTCTTTAGTCTTATTCGGCATTACATTATAATCCACAGTTGAGAGGCAGCTAGGTGGCTCAGTGGAAAGAGCCATACCTGAAGATGGGAGATCCTAGGTTCAAATGTGGCCTCAGACACTTCCTAGCTATGTGACCCTGGGCAAGTCACTTAAGCCCCTTTCTCTAGTCCAACTGCTCTTCCACCTTAGGACTAATACCTAGTATGGATTCCAAGAAAGTAGGTAAGGTATGATAATGAATGCTTGCTCCTGCATGTCTGCATATTGGTTGAATGAAGGACAGTGAATGAACAAAGCCAGCAGCTAGCTAGAAATACAAAGAATTACACCAGACTTGATTCTCTGACCAAAATGCGAGGGTGCCTACCAGGGATTTCACAAAATGAAGATGAGAAAAAAAGTTCATTTTTTAAAAAAGAAAAACTCATACCTTCTGTCTTGAAATCAATATTCGGTATTGGTTCTAAGACAGAAGAATGGTAAGAAGAGCACCAATAGGTGACTTGTCCAGAGTCACACAGCTAAGAAGTGTCTGAGGTCACATTTGAACCCAAGACCTCTTGTCTCTGGGCCAGGCTCTCAATCCACTGAGACATCTAGCTGCCCCCAATGATTTTTTAAAATTAATAATATTTGATAAACTTTCCAGAAGGCTGAACTTAAACTGGATCCAGGTATTTCTTTTTTTGCACCTTCATCTAAATAAAAAATCTGTGGCCAGGACAACTTACTTTGAACATGAGTGTCTTGGGCAAATCTCTGGCCTCTAACAACAGGGAGAAGAATTGAAAAGAAATTCATAATCCAGCCCTGCCCAGTGAGAGACAAAAAGGCAGTCTAGGAAGAATTGACTCTTCTCTCCTCTCCGTTATTTATTAAAAAAGGCTGCAGGCCAGCCATTTTGCTCCTTAGCAACATCTGTTAGTAACATGTACACGATGTCTCTCCCAGTGTAAATTCTTTGAAGAGAGGGATTGGTTCACCCTTGTCTTTGAAGCTCCAGTCCTAGGTACAGTGACTGAATATAGTGGATGCTTAATAAATACTTATCAAATGGTTTGTTCTTAGAACAAAAGTCAATTTTCTGAGCCTTGGACCCCTAAGCCCCTCCTTTTCCATTTTCCCTTACTAGCCACCTAGAGAGGAAAGAGCCAGAGAGACTCAGAGATGAATAGCATAATGACAAATCACACTTTGCCATTCTAATGCTACCTTCAAGCCCCAGATCTAGGCTCACTTTTTCTAAAAAGCCTTCGTGATTTTCCACTACTTTACTTTCTGAAGACCACTCCATACCCCAATCAATGAATTGCAATTTCATACAATTATTGGGTCCATATTATGTAGTTGATAAATAATTATTAAAGAGAAACTAATTAGGTAAGCCAATTGGGTGGGGGCAAAGAGGATGATAATTTGAAGGAACGTGGGGTATGAAAGGAAGAGAGAAAGGGAGAAACCAAGAGGGTGGGAGAGAAGGAAGGAAGGCAGGAAGGCAGGAAGAAAGGCAGCAAGGCAGGAAGGCAGGAAGGCAGGAAGGAAGGCAGGAAGGCAGGAAGGCAGGCAGGAAGGCAGGAAGGCAGGAAGGCAGGAAGGAAGGAAGGAAGGAAGGAAGGAAGGAAGGAAGGAAGGAAGGAAGGAAGGAAGGAAGGAAGGAAGGAAGGAAGGAAGGAAGGAAGGAAGACAGGAAGAAAGGATGAAAGACAGGAAGGAAGGAAGGAAGGAAGGAAGGAAGGAAGGAAGGAAGGAAGGAAGGAAGGAAGGAAGGAAGGAAGGAAGGAAGGAAGGAAGGCAGGCAGGAAGGCAGGAAGGAAGGAAGGAACGAAGGAAGGAACGAAGGAAGGAACGAAGGAAGGAACGAAGGAAGGAACGAAGGAAATTCTAAGGTCTGTTAAGTGGGCCACTCTACCTAACTCAGTGGGCAGTCTTATCTAATAATAACTCCCAGTGGCACTTCCTGTCCAGTCATCACTGAAAGGGAAGGGCCATGGGGGAACTAGGGACCAAGGGTTGCTATAACACCCTCAAGTGACAAGTCCTTCAGAGACAAGAACCTTTCCCCCAAAGTGACCACAACAACTCAGCATGTGCTGCATGGGGTGGCATCATCTCTAGGTCTCCTCTGGTGGGATACAACCCCTATTACAGAAGAATTGCTTCTACCTGTCTTACCTTAACCTCAACATAGAGGCAGTTGTGAAAGGTTGAGAAAAGCCACCAGTAAGTGGGGGTACAAAATGAGCTGCTGAGTGAGGAGGCCGCCCTGCCTCTAAATGACATCAAAGCCAGTGGGATACTGACAAGCAGCATCCGCCTCCGTTGTGTTGATGAGGACCAAGGAGTCAGTTGTACGTTACCACAGTGCCATCTAGTGGTTCCACTGAGGATGTAGACAACGTGCATTGAGTTCTTAATGGAAAGTGATCCAACCTCTGTTGTGAATGGAAATCATGCCATCTACATATCAGTTGAGGAAGCTAGGGACAACATGATTGATGTCTTTAAGTATGTGAAGAGCTTTAATGTGAAGGGAGGTCCTATACAGCCTTCCTGTTCCCAGAAAGCAGCACTGGAGCAAAGGATGATTGTTTTGTTTTGTTTTTAAACCCTTACCTTCCTGCTTGGAGTCAATACTGTGTATTGGCTCCAAGGCAGAAGAGTGGTCAGGGCTAGGCAATGGGGGTCAAGTGACTTGTCCAGGGTCACCCAGCTGGGAAGTGTCTGAGGCCACATTTGAACCCAGGACCTCCCGTCCCTAGGCCTGGCTCTCAATTCACTGAGCTCCCTAGCTGCCCTCGATGATTATTGTTAAAAGGCAAATTTAATCTTGATATAGTATAGGAAAACCATCTAAACAATTAGAGGTGGTCATTTTTTATTGGAGAAAGAAACTGGAAACCAAATGGGTGTCCATCAACTAGAGAATGGCTATGCTGTAGAAATTATGGCATATGAATGAAACATGGGACAATATTATTGCACCATAATAAATCATGAAAGGACTGATTCAAAGAAACCTAGGAAGACCTATATGAACTGACAAAGAGAAAAGCAATCAGAACCCAGAAGCCAATTTATATAATGATTCTAACATTATAAAGGAAACAACTTTGAAAGACTTAAAAATTCTGATTCACCCAAGGACCAATTAGAGATAGCTGGTGACACAATGGATAGAATTCTGGACTTTGGAAGACTAGAGATAAATCTGGCCTCAGATTTATAAATTATAAGATTAATAAATTGTGTGACCCTAGGTAAGTCACTTGACTTGTTTGCCTCATTTTCCTCAACTGTAAAGTGTATAATAATAGAACCTACATCCCAGAGTTGTTTTGAGGATCAAATGAGATAATAATTGTAAAAAGCACGTAGAATAGGGACGGCTAGGTGGAATAGTGGATAGAGACCCAGAACTAGAGTGGGGAGGATCTGGGTTCAAATATGGATTCAGACACTTCTGATCTGTTACTCTAGGCTAGTCATTTAACCCCAATTATCCAATATTTACTGCTCGTCTGCGTAGGAGCCAACACTTCGTATCAATTTTAAGATAGAAGGTAAGGATTTAAAATAACAAAAGTGTTCATTGTTTCATATAATCTTAAGTAGATGTGTTCATTTTGTTTGTGCAAAAGAGCTTGTCAATAGCAGAAGAGTGAGCAGTGTTGTTTTGACCACATAGGTTCAGTGTCCACGTGAGTCTATCTAAATGTAGTCTACAGAAAGGAAAAAATAGATATCTCTAGTCTCCTCCTCCTTCTCCTCTTCTCCAAGAAAAACTGTGAATCCTGCAAAGAAGGGGAGGAAGCAGGAGGTTAAGGGCAGAGACTGGCCACTCAGCTCTCCTCAGAGATTGGGAGCATCCAGCCACAATTTTATCTGTCTGTTCCCTTAAATATTATTATTCTACAGGAAATAATATTAAAATTCAAGCTATTATCCAACTTGCGATTCCTTAAAGGGAAAGAGGGCCCCATCTATATAAACAGCTTGACCCTACATAGGAAAAAGCAAAGAAACCTATTTATTCAAACAAAAATGACCAAGCAAACACAAATCAGGGAAAGCATATATTGGACAATATATACCAGACAAAACAGAGTCAATGAGCTCTTCTCCTGGGAATGAGATAAGTCAGCCAAGAGAAGAGTTTCAGATCTTACCCACGAGAAATACTACTAAATTCTCAGGGAAAACTTCCGTGAAATCTCTAGTGTAGTAACGTGGGAATAGGAGTTTTCCTCCCCAGTTTTCATCTCCCTTTAGATTGAAAGGAGATTAGAACTGTGGATCCTCCCCTGGAAGCTGGAAGCCAGAAGAACATAATCTCTCTTCTCTGGCTCTCACCAACTTGGTTGAGTTATCAGTCTCCACCAACAGTGTCGTGCCAAGGAGCTTTAAGGTCTGGGTTCCACACATATTAAAAATGACCTATTTTATCTTTTAGAATTCACTCTGTCCCTTATTGGGTGAAAGGTACATGGCCTGATTTTCTTCTTCTATGCTGCGGTCTTGAATCCATTTGGAATATTGTGTCCATATGTATTCATATTAAATATGGAATATTGTATAAAATACTAGTGTAAGCTTAATTTCTGCCAGTTTTCATTACAGTTCTTATCACATAAGAGTTCTACTTTTTTTAGGCAATTTATATTTATCCACTTAGTTCAGTTTTGCCTGGTTCTTCCTTGTCTGGTCTGTAATGCTGGTCTACTTTCCTATTTTTTTAAGCAGTACCAAATGGTTTTGATACTATGTTATAATACACTTTGAGATCTTCAAGTGCTGCTACCACCACCCCACCATTTCCCTCATTATTTTCCTTGCTATCCTAGGTAGTTTTTTCCTTCCCCAAATGAATTTTGCTATTATTTTATCCAGCTCTATATAATATCCCTTAGGTAATTTGATTGACATAGCATCAAATCTGTACATTAACTTTGGTAATATTGTCATTTTTTTATTATATTAATGTGGGGTGGCTATATCGTCCATATTCTTTCATATTCATCTGACTGTTATTCTTTGATTCCATTATGTTCCTGAATCCAAGCAAGTACTGAGTACGCTTTTGTAGATTGAATTCCAAGTATTTTATGCAATCTATAGCCATTTAAAATGGGTCTTCCCTTTCTATTATTGCCTTCTGGATTGTTATTATATAGAAGTGTTCATTTTTGTGAGTTCATTGAATAACCTGCCTCCTTACTGGTCATTGTCTCGACATTTTATTTGCTGATTCCCCAGCATTTTATATGGAAACTAACAAATATCAGAAAATATAGTTTTGGATCCTCTTTATCTTTATGGCTTTAATTTCTTTTGTTATATCAAATAATGGAGATAAATTCTCGCTTTAGTCTTGAATTTACAGGGAAATCTTCTAGTGTCTCTCCATTTCATCTCATGTTACTTTCATTTTTAGGTCTACATTTTTATCATATTAATAAAAGATCCTTCTATGCCTATGCTATGTAGAGTTTTAATAGAATAACTGAGTATTATCTGTTACAGGCTTTTTTCTTGAATGGCTTGGAAAGTTTGTTTTTTATATAATTTTGTTCATTGTTCCTAATATTGATCCATTCTTTTATCTCTGATATAAATCCAACTTGATAAGACCAATGAAAAGAGAAAGGCTTTTTGTTTGTTTTTAAGGAAGGAAAAAGGAAAGATGGGACCATTTTGGAGAATGAATGTGATAATAATCGACAATAAAGTCAGAGCTTTTCAGTCCTTAAAAAATAAGTAAATCCAGCTTGATCGTAGTGAATGACAAATTGTCATATTCTTTTGGCAAGAGGCTTTTTAAAATTTATATTCATTCATGATACTGATACGGTCTTCACCATCCTTCTGACCTTGGAGCTCATATAATTTACAGAATGTTTTTCATTAGAACCATTTCTCCCTAAACTTCCCCCCAGACTTAATCTCCCCCCTTCTAGTTCCTTAAATTGCTAAGAGGCTGTAAGAATTATTATCCTTTTGTTATGACTTGGTAGGGATTCCTCACCCATTTCCCTCTATCCTCTACCTCCCTTGCTCTCAATTATACATCCTCCCATTCTACAGTTTCAGCCTGCAGAATATATTGATTCATCTGGGAAGGTCGTGTAGCTTAGTCTGTGGTGCTACCGTTCTGCTCCTCCACCTTCATTTTTCTGGTTTCTTTAATTCCTGATTATACCTTTTTGAAAATTCCTTCTTAGTTTCTGAGTTTTTGTGTGTTTTATTTTGTTTTGTCTTTTTACTCCATAGGCCTATTTTTAAAATAACCCTTCGGACTAAACTATTATCAGCAATGCAGGCTTCCAAGATAACCTCGAGACTAATGATTAAAAAAACATGCTACCATAGCCAGAGAAGGAACTGTTGGAGTCTGGCTGTCTGACTGCAGATCAAAGCATTCCATTTTTCACTTTATTTCCTTCGTGAATTTTTTCTTGGATGTGCTATTTATGTGTCTTCTTTCACAGCAATAGTTCTGCATGATGGCACAGATATAACCTATATCAGACTATTTACCACGTGTAGAGGGAAAAGGAGAGAGGGACAGAAGGAAGCAATCCAAATCTCAAAACGTCAGATAACAATGGTTAAAAATCGTTTCCAGATGCCACTGGAAACAAAATTTAAAGTTTAAACATAGGAAAACTGATTTTTTAAACTTATTCTACCTCTAATAATTGTACTTATTCATCTACTTTTTAAAAATAAATTTTATTGATATATTCTTCTTATATCACCTACATTTTCCAATGTATCCCTTTCCCATTTTCCCAACTAAACAACTATCCCTTATCCTAAAAAAGAAAAAAAGAAAAAAAATTCTTCAAAACTCACCAACATATCGAAAGAGTATGATGTAACATTCAATGTTCTACAATCAAGGTCCCCCATTTCTGCAAAGATGTCCTCTTTTTGTCTTGTTTGGAGCCAAACTTGGCCATTATAAGTCACAGCAATCAGTTTCCATTTTTTTCCGATCTGATGCTCTTTCCATTTACATTACTGTAGTCATTGAATATATTGCTTTCCAGGTTCTGTTTGCTTCATTATACATCAGTTCATGTAAGTCTTTACATGCTTCTTTTATCGTGTTCTTACATCCTGCTTATTTATGTCATGCTTCTCAGAGGATAGTACTCTTGGGAGTCCATAACATTCTGTAATTCGTAAAGCAAGAGTTCACTTTCCCTCCTCTTACAACATTCCTTAAGAAAGCTTTGTGGTCTCTTTGAGGATTTAATACTCAGATGTCCTTCTGGGTTTGTGTCCCTCTTTCTTCCGCCGCTCTTCTCTAATTCCAGCAGTGAGATCCCAAAGAGGAAAACATTCACCTCCTTTTCCTTCACGCTGACCACCCAGGGGGAAGCATCCCCTTTCCCTGTGGTGACCCTCGGTCGTGCCACCTGACTTTATTTTGACACCCTGCCTGACTTCCTTTGGATCCCAGAATGTTATCCCATCGGAGGGCCATGGGCTAACCCTGGTGGTGGGAATGAAGGAAAGGCCAACAGTGTGGGTGCACGTCTTCGAGGAAGACTTAGCTCAGTTAGGAGGAAGCGCCTGTGGAGTCAGCAGAATGTGTAGAGCCATAAGAAGAACTCGGAGACTCCTCTCAGGCCCCCAAAATGGATCAATAGCTCCAAGGCACCAAGCTGGGGGAGGGTGACTGTAGGCCTGAATGGATGGAATTTAAAGGAGCAGATCAGAAGCCAAGAAAGAAGTCCAAGGCAGCAGAAGCAGACAAGCCAGGCGGGAGCCGGAGCTTGCCGCATCCTAGCCAAAGAGGCGAGCAGGGCTGCAGACTCGCATTTCATCCATGCCAGCTTCCACAAGCAGCTGCCCAGAGTTCCAGTCCCATTGCAAGGTCTTCCTTTCTAGTAACAAACTCTGGCGGGGGGCGGCACGCGTGCCCACAGAGAGCTCTCTGCGTGCCCTCTTTTGCACGCATGACCTAGGTTCACCATCACAGGTTTAGGGGCTATGCTGACTTTCCTGGATTTTCTATGGCTCTTCTAGAATCTCCGACCAATTCCTAGGTTCTAGAGAGGAATATTATTCATTGCAGGTGACAATGTACCACTGTACTACCTTTGGCTGGAAATTATGCATGGAAATGATAGTTAGCCTACCGATGTAGAGTTAAAAACTTGCCCATGTATATATCTATCCAGGAATACCATATACTAACCTTGATATATCGTGCCAAAACAAGCAGAGGCCCCTCATCCAAAAAAAAAAACAACTACAAGCACTTATTTGTATTTACTAAAGTATACTGTTCTAGGTGATAGAGGAAATAAATTAGAATGGGTTGTTTTAATTTGATAATTTCTTTTTGGATTCAGCCTCTTTCATCAAGGGGGTTAGCAATGCTGCTTACCACAATGAATGAACATTTCCTTGATATCTTTATCCGTATTGCTGATTTTAGGAACCAAACCTATAAACCAAAAATGCTCAATAGCACAGGGTCAAACACTGGTCTTTGAGTCAATCTAATAGAAAGTACTTTCCAAGCTGGATCTACTAGTCAAAACAGTTGCTCCCACTCATTAAGCACTATTGTCTAGCCAACAGCTAGCTAGCTCTTCATCTTCCTCTTCATCTCCATTTTATCCACAAGAATAACATTTGAAAATTTGTCAGATGCTTTGCTAAAATCTAAGCAAACTGAGGGCAATTAATGAAATGCACCTCCCTCCTCTTACTAGAGGGAGTGGAAGAATGGGGATAGAAAGAGGAAAGATTAGCAATTACTTAGAAGTGTACTTGATTCCAGACATAATTATCAAGAAGAATTATAATGGATGAAACTGTCCTCTGAGACATTTTTTTTTTTGGACATGAACAATACTGGAATTAGTTTTGCCTGACAATATGTATTTGAGGGATTTTTCCCATCTTTATTTTCTGTCAAGTCAGTAGTGGGATATGGTAATGGATATAGGAACCAGAATGTGAGATGTGAAAAGCTGAGGAAGATTAGAAGAATTTCAGGACCCAGGTTCCAGGGAAACCATTGTCAGAAAGGAAGGTTTAGAAAGAGAAGGAAATGGGGCATCTTAGAAGGGAGATGGCCAGGAGCCACATAGCTGTTACAAAGTACTTTTTTCTTTCTTTTTTGTTATGAAGAGAGAGAAAATAGATCTTTGTTTAAAAAAATTTTTTTTTGAATAAGCATCATAGGTTCAAGTTAATAGAACTAAAACAAGAGGATAGAAATGAAGTGTCAAGGTAGCTAGGTGGCGCAGTGGTGGGGTGCCAGGTCTGGAGATGGGAGGACCTGGATTCAAATTTGGCCTCAGACACATCCTAACTGTGTGATCCTGGGCAAATCACTTAACTTCTTTTGCCTAGCCTTTGCTCTTCTGTCTTAGAGTTGTTACCAAAACAGAAAGTAGAAGTTAAAAAAATAACAAATAAAAAGCATTTATAAATTCGTATTTTTAAATTAAAAGCTAAAAATGAAAATCTAGGTAAAACTGTTTCTATAGCACTCTCCTACTCTACCAGTCTAATAATCCTGTCAAAGAAGAAAATGAGGTTAGTCTGGCATAATTTAATCTTTGTGATCACTTCTTTTCCCCAGTATTCACTAACTATATAAAGGTAATATGTTCTAGAATTCTGCCAAGAATTGAAGTCAAGCTCACTGACCTATACACAGACTCTACTGTCTTCTGTGTTTACTCTGGGTTCTGGTTTCCAAGTAGTAAAGGAAAAGTCAATCAATAAGCATTTATTAAGCACATGTGGTTAAGCACTGGGGACAGAACTGAAAAACTCAAAACAGTCTCTTCCCTCAAAGAGCTCACATTCAACTTATTAAGCACCTACTGTGTGTCAGGCAATCTTTTAGGTAGATGCCACAAATATAAGCACAAGGGTGAAATAGTTTTTTGCCTTAGAATCATGGTGACTTCATGGTAGCCTATATTCTACTATATTCTAAAAACAAAGCAGTAAATTTTGTTTTTTCCTTAAGGATTTCCTTGACCCTGACCTCTAAGCTGCCTCAGGATCTTTTTGACTCTGCCTTTCACCTTGCCTTCTGAGTTACATTCTTCTTACATGTCATTCCTTTTTTGTCAGGCCAAGTTCAACTCTTGGTTCTGGGAAGGTTCCTGAACTGCCTGTCCAACAGCTCAAAGTTCAAGCATTCTAAAATTAAGCATAGTGGGTTCAAATCTGACCCAAGATACTTCCTAGTTGTATGACCCTGGGCCAGTCACTTAACCCCAACTGCTTAACTCTTACCACTCTTTGCCTTGGAACTGACATTTAGTATAGATTTTAAGGCAGACGGTAAGGGTTATTTAAAAAAAAATTTTTTAAGTCCTAGAATCTAGCCTCAGTCAGAGAAGGTTGATTCTCTGGGCAATATGATCTCAAAATTCAACCTATTAGCTGAGAAAGAATTTTTACTGAGTAGCCTTGGACATAACCTCTCAATGTGCCCCAAATTCAATAGTTCAAGATTCTGGGCTTCAGACTTTTCAGGTATAAGATGAAACTGGGATAAATGACCTCTGGAGTTCCTTCCAGCTTTAAAGCAATGATCCAATGTTCTATCCCTTCTCTGAATCTTTCCCAAGAATACTAGCCCTCCCTGATACTTTTGTGCTGATCTTTCTGCTGGACAGCTACGGCATTATTATCCTAAGTTATCTTCAATGGATTTGTAATGACTGACACAGATATTCTTTTCATTGGAGCAGATTGCAAGCCATCCATACCAAATCTGTATGATTCTTGCTCATATTCTCCCACAGTTCCTCTATTGTAGAGACTTACTTTCCTCTGGGCATTTTTACATCTGAAAACCAGTGCTACACTAGAGCTGTCTATCTGTCATCACTCACTACCTCCATTTCTGAATACTCTTTACTAAACTAGTATATAATGTTCTCTTAGAGAGGCAGGATGGGATAGTGAATAGAGAAGTCCTGAGTTCCAGTTCCACCTCTGACACACACTTCACAACTCTGGGCAAGTTTCAATCTCCCAGACAACTAAGACCATAAGTTGAAGGATCCCATCTGCATTGGCAGAAAAAGTACCTCACCAGGAACCCCCTACCGTGATGGACTAACAGGTTCAGTTCACCAAAATTAATTGCTTATTTATTTGTTAAGGGGGGAGGAGCGCAGCTGGGTGGCTCAGTGGATTGAGAGCTAGGGAGGTCCTAGGTTCAGATCTGGCCTCAGACACTTCCTAGCTGTGTGACCCTGGGCAAGTCACTTGACCCCCATTGCCTAGCTCTTTCCAGTCTTCTGCCCCAGAACCAATACACAGTATTGATTCTATGAGAGAAGGTAAGGGTTTTAAAATTTTTTTTTAATTTGTTAAGGGTTAGTCTTTTCTCTGCAGGCAGTGGTTGTGTCTTAACATTTATTCTGCATGAACTCCAGCTTCAATTTACTTTCTAGGCTGATTACACAGCATTCCTTTCCAACCACTCTGTGACCCAGCCAAACTGGCCTGCATGATATACACACACATTCTACCTCCTGCCCTCACCCCCCCCATTCCTGGAGTGCATCCTCACTTCTCCCTCCTAGAATTCCTAGCTCCCTTCAAGGCTCACTGAAGCACCATCTCCGAAGTCTGATGTCTCCCTGTGGACATTATTTTCTATTTGCATTTTACATATTCTGTATACATGTCATTCCCCTCCCACAGAATGTAAGCCACTTTTATAAAAATGTAAGCACTGTGAGGGCAGGGATTTTCTTTTATCTGCATCCTGTAGGGATTAAATTGGGGTTTTGACTAAGTAAGAGAGTTATAAATTCAATGTTGTGGTCGCTGAATTCAAAATATTATCCCTAAGCCAGAAAAAAAATGTTAGCAGCTTTTATTTATAACAAGGAAGAGAAAGAGTTGAAGTATGAAATGTAGGAGGGAAACAGGTAGAAGTTGCCTAGCCTACCCTAAGTGCTGATCCTATGAAATTCAGTTCATTCCCTGACAAAGTTCCAATCTCCACATGGAAGTCCAAGTCACTCACCAGCAAAACCAATGCAGGATCCAAGGAAAAGAGTCTCTCAACAGAACTAACATGAAATGGAGTGTCCCACTAAAGCACCAATGAGCTGAGACGGTCTCCTCGCAGAGCCACCAAGGCAGGAGTCTCTCCAACCAGAAGTTCTGACGGTGTCTTCAGCCAGGGTTCCACCAACACAGTCTCCTCCAAAGCCAAAGCAGGAATCTTCTCAACCAATCTCTCCAGATGCCAGGAAGGGAATGAATGCTAGACCATGTTGGTATCTTTTTACATCCCTTTTTACCAAGGTCACTTCCTGTCACCTCTCCTTCTTCACAGAAACCAATTTGCAGTCTTTCAATTTGCCTAGCACTGCCCAGGGGAGGGGGGCAGTGGCCTTTGGAGTTGTCACTCTAGTACTTACTTGTGAATTCTCATACTTAATGGTAAGTAGAGGTACTTTAAGTTCTTGACTTGATTAGCTAAAAAATAGGCGAGGGGAGAATTAATCCTCTCTTCACAATCCCCATCACTGAGCGAGCAGAGTAGTCGACCTAGAGCAGATACTTAATTTTTAAATGGGAATTCCCCAAAGAGCTGAGTAGAGGGCTGATACTCAACATACACCTGTTAAATGACTGCATTGGTCTTTCTGATAGGTTGCCCTAATAGTACAATGCAACAAAGAATTGATCCTCTGCTTGCAGCGTATTGGTGCTCAGTGAAGCCAGGGGTATAAACCAAGTGTGGAAAGGCCCCACTGCCTGGAGGAACTGTTCTCTGGAAGGAATCAGCCAAAGTAAAGTCCCAACGGTGGATGAGTGTTCTTCCAGCTCAGCAGCCTGATTTGAGGGGTGAAGCATGATTCCATCACCCCTTGGGCTTGAATCAACACACAGAAGAACCTGAAAGGATTCCCTACTTCCTGGACATATATATGATAGCTGCATTTCAAACTTAAGTGTCAGCCCCTGTAGAGCAGTCCCCATCTTCTCTGTTGTTTAGTCATGTCTGACTCGTCAAGACCTCATTTGAAAGATACTGGAGGGTTTGCCGGTTCCTTCTCCAGCTCATTTTACAGATGAGGAAACTGAGACAAACAGGATTAAGTGACTTGTCCAGAGTCACACAGTTAGGAAGTGTCCGAGGTCAGATTTGAACTCTTCCTGGCATCAGGCCCCGATCTCCACCCAGCTGCCCCCTACTCCGGCTCTACAAGTAACTTAGCTGTTGGACCACAGGGAAGTCGTTTTGTCTTTGGCTCTATTTGTTCATTTGTTTCTGTTTTTAAAGGAGGATCAAGCTACCTTCCAACTTTAGATTCAAGCTTCCAGCTCCCTGCTTTCAAGACGAAGGGCCCCCACGTCCTCACTGCAGACCCGAGGCTGGGAGAGTCAGTCCTCCGAAAAGCCGCAATTTAGCAGAGAGTGAGGAGTAGAGGCCAGGGTGGGGGAGAAGCCAGGAAGTCTGGGCTGTGTGTAGGTGAAAGGGGGGCATCTAGTCACCATCAAAGTATCCTTTGGTTTAGTTCAACTGTTTGCTGAGATGTTTCGTTCTTGGGGAGCCCACATTGGGCCCGGGCGGCTGAAGGGGATGTTGGGGAACGGAAGTGATCTCAAACCAAAGGCAGCCATTAAACGGAAAACCGAACCCATTCAGAGTGTGTAACTCCACAGCAAGGTGGCGGATCTAATAGACGTGGCGGTGCTCAGAGCCCCAAACACGGGCCTTCTCTCAGGAAGCCACACTTCCTGGAGTAGTGCAAGTCCTGGGCAGCGTGGCTCAGGGACTCTGCTGGCCTTCAGAACCTGCCGCGCATGCTCGGAAGATATCCGGGGTCAACACATCTCTGCCTTGAGCGCGGACTTGACTTTCCCCCTTTTGGCTCTCGGGCCTGGGAAGGGGAAAGCTACGAGTGCAGTTTCCCCTCAACGACAGCCTCCCTGAAATAAGTGCACGGGCTTCCTCGATGGCTTTAAAGGGACAACCATCACCGGGATGGATGCGTTCGGGCATCCTGCTTCTTCCGCTTTTTCTAGGATGTCAGGGTGTGGGGGAAGGCGGCGGCCCCACTATGTCCGGCAGGTGGCGCCGTTAGCACACAGGAGACATTTAGCACGCGGGGAATTCTTCCAGGCTAGGAACCTGGAGGAAGTGGCCCGGGAGGGCTGTAGAAGGGCTCCTTCCTTCTTGACCCCATTAGAATTCCTGTCTGTAAAGAGCGCTTTGCGCCACGTGCTCTGCTCTCCACGCCTCCGGGGTAGATAGTGCCAGTAGTTTCTCCCCATTTTATGGCTGATAAAAGGTGGGCCCCAATAGAAGGAGTAAAGCCCAGGTCAGGCCTTCTGTGGCCAAGAGCGGAGCTTTCCTTCTAATGGAGGCAGCCTGGGCTCCTCTCACTGAGCAGTGAAGGTGCCGCCCCTTGGGGAAGTGCGGTGGGCCGGATAATGGCCTCAGCGGCTGCCGGCTTATATTGCCTCCATGTTGCCTCTCTAGAAAGCGATGGCCAAGACCTGCAGCCCTTCCAGCTACTCCGGGTCCCCGCGGCGTCCGCTGGCAGGCGTGTTGTCCCCGCTGGCATCCAAGGGCAGCCCGAGGCTTTCAGTGTCTGCACCCAGTACTGGCACACGGGAAGGGCCGAACAAATGCTACGGATTCCCTGCCTGAAGAGGGGTGTAAAGAGCTAGATCCGTCCCCGGAGGGTCTGGGCGGAGAAGAGAAAAAGGGAGGATGAGAGTATAGAGCCCTGCAGGAGGCCCTAGGCTGCCCTGGCCATTGTTCCCCATGGACGGTGGAGTCCGGGTGGTCTCGAGGGTCCCCTCCGGCCCTCAGCCTGGGATCACGGGGCGAGCAGAGCGGTGAGGCCAGCGGCCTCTGCGTCCTTCGCAGCTCACACTACTCCCTCCTTAGGACCAGGGGGGCTTTGGGCAGAATCAGTGCTTCAGGAAACGGCCTCTTTCCAGCACCACGTATGCTCCGACCTGGAAGAGTGCGGAGATGCAGAGGAGGCGTTCTCCCTTGGTGCAGGCGATCCTCTGGAGGGGCCGATTCCCCGGAGATGGGAGAACCAGGCTGGAGCCGGAGAAGGGACGCCTGGCCTCGATTCTGCTGACCGGCAGGACACAGCAGCCGTCTTCGCCCCGCTTGGGATCCCAGGAGTCTAAGACCCCCTCCGAGGGTCCAGCCAGAGATGGCTTTCTGCCTCTGAGGGAACGGGGCCTTGGCACAGCCTGGGTCAGGCCCCCTGAACAGGCCACCCAAATGGAAGGTATTTTTCCGGAGGAAAAGCGAGGGGGGTGTCCTGGGGCCCCAGGGAGTGAAGGGCTTTCTGCGTGGTCGCCTCATCCTGTCTCAGAAGCCCAAGGCCTGGAACTCAGGGCCATCCTCCGGTCCTCTTCCCTCTCACCTTCCCCACAGGGCTTGCAGGAACGGTACTCTTGGCCATGGGACGGGAACCTAAAGGGGACCTCGTTTTAGCAGGGCGTAAAGTGGAAGAAGGGACCGAGATCAGGGAACAGCCAGAAGGCACTTGAGAGGCAAAGAGAATGCAAAGCACTTAAGGACACACAGTGGGCTCCGACTGCTCGTTCATGTCCACTGCGGTGGGCTATGGGGTCACCAACAGGGCAGCCGGGAACCTAAGTAATCTGGGGGGCCTCTAAAAAAGTGGGACAAACGTGCCGTTTGGTTCTGCTCGCCCCACTCCTTCCTACTGCAGGCCAGCCTGACCCAGGCAGAAAACGGGCCATTTGCTCTGAGGGGAGCTGCTGGCTTCCTGAAGCGTCCCAGGCCCCTCACCTTGCCCAGGCTGCTTCCTTCTCTCTTCCTCCAGGAAGAGGCTGGGAAGACTTCCTCAAAGCAGGGAAATGGAAGGGGCATATGAGGAGAGTCACAGAGACGCAGCTGAGCTCTCAGAGCTTTGCTGGAACCAGGAGAAACGTCAGGGAATGGTTGGGGCCTTCCAACCAACAGGCTCTGCCAGCAGCAGAAACCCAGACCCCGGAGGGACTCCCTCTGGTTCCAACAGCGGCTCTGCTCGCCCCGCATCCCAGAAGGGCAGGAGAGGGAGGTCTCCCCACCCTCCGAGCAGGCAGAAGGACAAACACCAGGAACAGCCCTTGACCACAAACCCGTTGGGGACAGGACGGGGATATAACAAGAACAAAGCGGCCGTGGGAGAAGGCCGCCCCTCCCAGGCCTGTCCTCTCTGGTGATGAACCTATTGGAGGAAGGGCCCGGGACAGCCCACCATCCATGGGGATTGTGACTTCCTCCTCACCCTCCTCCCGTCCAGACGACAAAAACCCACCAGCGGGAGGCTTGACTTGTTGGGCCTTTATGGGTACACCAAATTCTGTCAACAAATCACAGGGTTATCATCTACCACTAGTTGGGGCAGCCTCGGCCTGGATGGGGTGGGGGCAGGCGATGGCACTGCCTGGCCCTGGACACAAACTTCAGGAAGTTGGCCCAATCCCAAAAGGCACGAGCAGACGTGCTGCCCTTCCTGGCGTGAGCCAAGCATCGGCTTGTCTTAAAGCCCAAGTGTGACGGCAGGGAAGGAGAAGATGGGCATTGAGAGGCCGCATGTGGCCTGGGGGTAGCCAGACACTTCCTGACTCGAGTCTCTCCTTCCAGAGTCTGCGGTAGGAGATGCCGAGCCACTTCCTCTCCGATGGGAAAGCTCCAGGCTTCTAGTTCTTCCTCGGGACGTTGCAAGGGAAAAAACTGCCACCGGCCCGGCCCACAATCCCCACCCCAGCAACGTGACTCCAGGCCTGGAGGTCCTCCGTGTCCCTTTAAGGAGCGAGGCTCCTGGGGGGCGGAGAGCGCTTGCTGTCCAGGATTGCCTTCCAGTCGTCCGTCCAGGAGTGGAGCCTGCGGTTGGGTGGCTGCAGCTGGAGGTGCTTGTTGTGGCAGGCAGTGAAGAGGATGTGCTCCCAGCTGGGGTTCGGCTCTGCCCCTGGGGATTAGGGAGAAGGCAAAGGAGCTTCGTGAGAGGCCCCAGGACCCCCGGTACTCTGGCGGGCCATGGGCCGAAGCCCACCCGACACCAGCTCGCCCCGGCTCCCTTCTCTGAACACCGAGTCACCGTGCACAGCACTGGCCCATCTGCCCCAGTTCAGAGGAATGCCCAGTGGGCGAGCCTTTCTCCACTGCTGCTGGGCAGGGGCTCATCCCTGCCTCCCTGGCACTGAATGGGCTGCCTGACCGCCTCCCTGCTAGGCCTTCCCTCCTGGCAGAGGCTCTGCCTCACTGCCTGCCATGCCTCCCTCTTCCTTGCCGCCTCCTGAAATGATGGGACCCCCTTTTGGAGTCATCGAGGTCAGGGACTCTTACTTTGGAGTTCTCCCCCCACTGGGGTCTGGAGATGCGTTTCAGAGGGACTGAGAATGCGGATGGAGAGGAAAAGGGGCAGCTTTAGTTTCAGTCACCCCTCACTGAAATTCAGCATCCTCTCCATTATGTCAAAACACTATTCTGAGAAAGGAACTAAAGGCTCCACCAGACTGCCGCTGTCACACACACACACACACACACTCACACTCACACTCACACACACACACACACACTCACACACACGCTGTCACACTCACACACTGTCACACACTCACACTCACACACATACACACTCACACACACTGTCTCACACACTAACACACACTCACACACATGCTGTCACACTCACACACACTGTCACACACTCACACACACTGTCACACACTCACACACACACTGTCACACACACACATACACACACAAGGATCAAGAACCCCCCATCTTGGCCAACCCTACTTATTTTACAGATTAAAAAATTAAGGCCTAGAAGGGTTAAATGATTTGCTCAGGGTCGCACAATGACTGTTATTGCTAAAGCCGGAGTCTTAGGGTAGCTAGGTAGTGGCAGCCTGGAGTTGGGAGGACCTGGGTTCAAATCTGACCTCAGCTATCTCCTAGCTATGTGGCCCTGGGCACGTCACTTGACCCCCATTGTCTCGCTCTCTACTGACACTACCTTATGATGTCGTTATTATTATTATATTCTTACTAATGTTGAGGATCAACTCTAAGACAGAAGGCAAAGGTTTCTTAAAAAACCTGGGTGTCCTCCCCGCTGATCCTTTCTGTCATCCTACGCAGAATGTAAGGGTCGTCTTCCCAATAGGGTAATTGTTCCTGGCATTGCGGGCTGGAATCGGAGATGGAATCTGACCTTCCCGCTTTACAAGCAAGGAAACTAGGACGACTTGCTCGAGGTCACAGGCTATTTTCTGAGCCTGGATTTGAACCTGGGTCTGCTAAATCCAAGTTGAATGCTTGGCTTACACCCGGCTGCCACACAAAAACCGGAGGACAAGGACCACATCTCCTCCGCTGCACCTGACACACTGGAAGGGATGGAAGCCTACAAGAAGACAAGGAGAGGAAGCAGCCCCGCCGTAAGCCCGGGCTTCCGAACCCCAGAGGCCCTCTCTCTTCTCACCTGTTATATCCGGCCGGTCGTCTATGAGGAGGTCTGCGGAGACCACCGTCTTATCCTGGGTGAGCACGATCTTCTCCAGGAACTCCGGACCAAAATGCTTCTCGACCCAGGCATACTAGAACGCAAGCAAGAAGAAAGGAGAAGCCCCGCCCCCCTCGTGTCGATTACCGAGGGCCAGGAGGGGCCAACAGACACGGTCCAGGGAGGCAGAAGCTGGGAGCCTTTTGTGAAGCCGGAGCCCCGCGCTCTGGCGACCGCATCACCCAGGAGCTCTCGGAAAGGAGGCCAGTCGCTCCCTCCCCCTCCCATGGAGCTAGGCATGCAGGCGTCGTGGGGGCTCTAAAGGAGGCCCCGGCGCCAACTCATCCTGGACAAGGTTGGCGCTCGGGTCAGCCGCCCGATCGAGGTGCCGAACCCAGAGCCACCGAGTGGGGGGAAAGGCCATTGTGAGCAGCAGCCCACGCCTTACCTTCTCATAAGGACAGAACTTGTAGTTCCTGATGGGGCTTGTGCAGATGAACACGTCTGTGCTGTAGAGAGAGAGGAGACAGCAAAGGAAAGCTGTGAGCCGTGACTAGCCAGACTAGCCTTTCCCCTTCACTCTGCTTCCCAGTGTTGCAAGGAAATGGCTCCTTCCTGCCTCTGTAGTCTCCCGTCTAGGGATGCTTGCAGTCATTTCACACTGTTCCCTCGCACACCATCTTGACACTCTGCCTTTGCAAAGGCTGTGCCCCACACCTGGCGTGCCTTCCCTCTTCACTCCTATCTCTTGGAACTCTGAGCATCCTTCAGATTTCAGCTCAAGTGGCCATCTCCTTTATGATTAAGGACACTTGGTACACGAATAGAGGCGATGTAGTTAAGCAGACTTAATATTTTGACAACTATAAGCTAAAGTTGGAGGGGGTGGGGACCACCCAAAAATATGTATGAGGGAACCCCAGATGTCTTCCCAAACTACTGAAATGGAATCAAACGTCAATATCAGAATATTCTCCAGGCGTGAGAGAGGAGAAAATCCCCGCAAATGGAATATAGATTTCGTTCCGTTGGAATTCTTGCGTGGACGTTAAATCGAACGGCTGCTAGGAAAACACAAGGAGCCAAGAGAAGGCAGAGAAAAGGGCCCCAGAAGCCCTCGTGAGCCAGTCGGCAGCAGGGAAGCAGGGTGCAGGGGAGGAAGGAAGTGCAGGAGGCTCCACTCTGAGCAGGAAGACAAACTTACTTTTCTAAGCGGACCATCTGTTTCAGAGCTTCCACGGCCCCTGGTAGAGGTTCAAGTTCAATGAAGAAATTCTTTGACTCCCAAATGCTGATGGCTTTCTCCTGGGAGGGGAAGAGAAGCCAGTTATTGCTGAGGGCCCCCAGCTCGTCTCCTCTCTTACCCACACCAGAACTGCTTTGAAAACAAATCTCAGTCATCTGAGCCTTCATCTCAGGGGACCAAAGACATGCGCTAGTGTGAAGATGGCAGGGCCAACTTTGCAGCTCTTCCATCCAAGCAAAGCACAGTATTTAGGTTTGAATATCAAATTGATGCTGGTTCTAAGTCACCTCCTAGGGAAGAGCCACAGTCTTGGCACAGTCCCATGGGGGGGGGGGCACAGAGGGATGGGTAGAGTGGGACTGGTCCTGGAGAGGGCCCCAAAGACTCTCTGAGTGATAAAGGGGTCCTGGACTCACAGTAACCTAGTGGCAGGGCAGAAACTCGAAGCACATCTCCATGGGTTTGCCAGAACAATGATGATGACGCAAAACCAAAGAGCCTGGTCTTAGATCCTCTTCATGGCGGATCTAGTCTTCTGGCCTTTCAAATACAGCCTGAAAGCCCAGTGGCACAGTGTGAAGAGTTTGGGGGTGAAGTAAACCCCAGTTCTGACTACAACCTCAAGTATATCACCTCTCTTTAGCCGCATTTGTAGCATGAAGCAGGGTAGACCAGATGGATGCTTATGGTCCCTTCCAGCTGAAAATCTATGATCCAATGGTAACAGAAAATGAACAAAAGTGTGTTTCCGTCAAAAGTTTCTGCTTTCCAGAACCAGGAGAACATTGTACACAGAAACTGAAACACTGTGGAATGATCAAATAGAATTGACTTTGCTATGAGAGAGAACTGTAGGGGTAGAAACGCAGAAGAAAAGCCTGTGGCTTATCCCTTGTATTTTATATGGGTATAGGATTTGTGCTTTTGGTTTTAAAAGATTACTCTATTACCAAAATGAATAATATGGAAAAAAAGGTTTTGCTTTCCCCTTGATGCTACCATAAACTGTCACCCGTCTCTGTTATTTTGTAAGGACAAGGCAAGGCGCCTACTCAGACTTAAAAGCTAAGTATAAAAAACTTTGAAGTGACAAGCTGTAGATGTCTAAGTCTGGAAGAGGGCGTCCCTATCTACCAGTTGTAAGAACGGTCACAACCTCTTCTTTCATTTTTCCTTTACCCAACCCAACGGTCTCCTCAATGCCCTTCGATGCAAAATCTGCTTTCGGAAAAACACCTGCTACTCCCTCTCTTATTCAGGGATTCCAGGGCTTGAGGAATTTGTCATTTCGTCAGTGGGGGCACTTTTATGCACATCTTAATCCCTACTCTTTCCTAGCTATGCTGTTACCAAAAAGATTCATCATTATGAGCCTCTCTAAATTAGGTCGACTAATTCTTATACAAGAGACAAACATTCCACCGCTATATCCATACTAGAAACCTTTCCAGCTTGGGAAGATTTACCAGGATTTGTCATTCATAGGCATTAGTCTTCAGCTATCCAGGGTCATTGCCATGCCTCAGAAAGGCACAGAGGAAGAGTGTAGATAAACTCATTCATGAAACTGAAAGTGCCCAATAAGGCTAATTGTCCCAATATCACCCAACTAGTTTAAGGGGACAAAAGAGATGAAGATAATTCACCCATCGTTTCCCCCTAACTTATCACCTGGCCTATCTATAGGTTCTTTTCCTGCTGCCCACAAACATGCCCCAAACATCTCCTCAAGCTACATGCTCTATTTTTCTTCCCTTTCTCAATTTCTTAATAAAAACTTTCTATCCTAGTTGCCTCCACTTTCCTCTCCTTGTTCAGTTTTTAACCTCAGGGGATGTGGTCTTATCAACTGAAACCCCTTCCCTAAAGATACAATATTCTCTCTTCTTTGGGTGTGTCTAATCCACTTTATTTTCAAATAGCTTTTTGGGGTACATTCTGAGTTTCCAGTTGTCTCCATCCTTCCCAATCCTGCATTACAGAAGACCAACATTTGATATACATATAGAGATATATGTGGAACCGTATGGTACATACTTCGATATGTCCGTTGTTCCTGGGGTGGATGGAATTTTCCTGCCTAAGTCCTTCACAGTTGATCACATTACTCAAACACTTACTCATTCAGTTACTCTTTGACCAATGTTGCTATTACCATAGACAATGTTCTCTTGGTTCCGCTCGTCTCCATGTTTCCTAAAACCAACATGTGCATCGCTTCTTAGAGCACAGTAGTATTCCATTACAATCACATAGCACAACTTATTCAGCCATTTCACCATGAATGGGCATCCCCTCACGTTCCAATTTGCCACCACAATGAGAGTGCTGTAAATATTCTAGAACATAGAAGTCCTTTTCCTTTGTCCCTGAGAAACAGAACTAATAGTAGTACTGCCGAGTCAAAGAGTATACATACACAGCGCTACCACTCTGGGCATAATTCCAAACTGCTCCCCAAAAAGGTTGGATCAATTCACAGTTCTAACTCGACTGTTAGTGACCCAATTTTTCCACATTCCCTCCAACATGTCATTTTCCCCTTGTATCATTTTCTTCTCATTGATATCAAATCAGTGACTAAAACATTTTAAAAGAAAACAACTGAAAGATTCAAGAATTCTGATGAATGCAGTAACCAATCACAACTCCAAAAGACTGATAATGAATTCTCCTTCCTTATTCTTGGCAGAGATGGGTTAGAAGTGCAGAATCAGATAAACATTGTTAGATATGGACAGCCTGTGAATACCTATTAGTTATAATGATGGACTTTTAATCTGGGGGGAAGAAGAAAGGGTATTGTATGCATATTGATTTGATAAGTAAAATGGTACTTCAAAGTTGTTTTAATTTGCATTTTTCTCATCAATCTTGATTTAAGCACTTTCATATGACTATAGAGATTTTCCAAAAATAGATTATTCTTATTCTTTGGTCATTTTTCAATTGAAGAACAATTTCTATTCTTATCAATTTGATGTCATTTTCTAAATATTTCAGAAATGAGATATTGGTTATAAAAATTACCCTCACCCCAATTTTCTGCTTTCCTTATAATCTTGGCTACATTGGTTTTATTTGTACAAACCCTTTTTAATCTAATTAATTAAAATCACTCATTTTCCATCCCATAATGCTTTCTATCTCATATATTCACAAATTCTTCTCTTATTTATAAATCTTATAGGTAATACGTTCCATGCTCTTCTAATTACTTATGATGGCTCCATTTATATCTAGAACATATAATTAGTAAATTGTATAAGATGTTGGTATATGCCTAATTTCTGCCAAACTGCTTTATACTTTTCTCAGCAATATTTACCAAATAGTAGTTCTTATTCAAAAAGGCTTAGATTTTTATGTTTATCAAACACAAGGTTACTATAATCATTTATTATTATGTATTAAATGCCTACTGTATTTCACTGATCGGCACCATTCTATTTCTCAGCCAGGACCAGATAATTTTGAAAACTACTATTAATTCGTTTGCTATTCTTGACTTTTGTTATTCTGAATGAATATTGTTATTATTTGGTCTAGCTCAATAAAATAATTTTTGGTAGTTTAATTGAGATGGAACTGATTACGCAGTTTAGTTTAGATAGAACTTTCATTTTTATTATATTAACTCAATCCACCCACAATTACTATTTCTTCAATTATTTAAATCTGATTTTATTTGTAGAAAAAATATTTTATAATCATGCTTATATAATTCCTGGGTTTGTCTTGGTAAGCATTTTATATTATCTGGTTATTTTAAATGAAATATATCTTACTATTTCTTCCTGCAAGGCTTTGTTCATGATACACATAAATGTTGATATTTTTCTTATATTTCAAATTTAACATAATAGTTCCTCCCCAAAAAATTTTCCTGTGCTCTCTTCTGTTTGCTTATTTACTAATTCATTAGTGCTCCTTTACTCCCAACTCTTTTTAGTATCACTATCACTATTCCCAAGCTTCTACACATACAATCCCTCTTTTTTTCCTCCTCTCCCAAAATTAAAAGTCCACCACTATAACAAATAGGTATTTTCAGATTGCCCATATCTGAAAATGTTTATCTGATTCGGGAAGGAAATATAATTTCTCAGTCTTTTGGAGTTGTTCTTCAATCTTTCACGGTTGTTTTCTTTTAAAATGTTTAAGTCACCAAATAAACTGTTCTCCCAGGTGGCACAATGGATAGAGTGCCAAGCCTGGGGTCAAAAAGTCCTGAGTTCAAATTCAGACAGCCATTTATGAATTAGCTGTATGAATCAAGTCACTTAACCTTATTTGACTTGGTTTCCCCAACTGTAAAATGAGCTAGAAAAGAAAATAGCAAATCACTCCAAATTCTTTGCCAAGAAATTCTCAAATGCGATCACAAAGAGTTGGACATAACTGAACCACAACAAAAGTTCCATTAATTTCACTGTCTTAGCTCACATCTTAAGTCTATCATCCCTTTGCCAGGATGGGGTAGCTTGCTTCATCTTCCGTCTTTCAGTCCTCTAGAATTATATGTAGTGAGTCATTTCATTGATCAGAGTTCTTAAATGTTGTTGTTACTAATATAAATTCTTCTCCTTATTCTACTCACTTTACTCAGCATTAGTCCTCCCTTTTTTCCTGCACCATAATGTTAAATTCATATACAGTAATTTTGTTCAGCTACTTCCCAATTAATGAGCACCCCCTTGATTTTCAGTTCTTTGAACTAATAAAAAGAGCTTCCATAAATATTTTTGCACAAATAGATCCTTTTCCTCTTGCTTTGATCTCTTTAGAATGCATGCCTAGTAGTGGTATCCCAGGTCAAAGAGTATATAATTGGGTAACTTTATTTTTAGTTCCAAATTGTTTTCAAGAATACAGATTCCAGGGGCAGCTGGGTAGCTCGGTGGATTGAGAGCCAGGCCCAGAGACGGGAGGTCCTAGGTTCAAGTCTGGCTTCAGATACTTCCCAGCTATGTGACCCTGGGCAAGTCACTTTACCTCCATTGTCTAGCCCTTAAAGGTCTTCTGCCTTGGAACCAATACACAGTATTGATTCTAAGATGGAAAGTAAGAGTTACTTAAAAAAAAAAAAAAAGAATACAGATTCAGGGGGCAGCTGGGTGGCTCAGTGGATTGAGAATCAGGCCTAGAGACGGGAGGTCCTAGGTTCAAATCTGACCTCAGACACTTCCCAGCTGTGTGACCCTGGGCAAGTCCCTCGACCCCCATGGCCTAGCCCTTACCACTCTTCTGCCTTTATTGACTCCAAGACGAAAGGTTTTTTTGCCATTTTTGCCAACCTGGTAAGTAAATGGTGGGACCTGAAGTTGTTTAATTTTCATTTTTCTAATTATTAATGATTTGGAGCATTTTTCACATAAGTTGTCAATAGCTTGATTTGAGAATTACCTGTTCATAGCTTTTGACCAATCTATGCGAGATGGGCCATCATTCTTTTTTTGTTGTTGTTTAACCCTTACCTTCTGTCTAAGCCAGAAAAGCGGTAAGGGCTAAGCAATGGGGTTAAGTCACTTTCCCAGGGTCGCACAGCAATGGAAGAGTCTGGCGTCAGATTTTAATTTAGGACCTCCCCTCTCTAGGTCTGGCTCTCAATTCACTGAGCCACCCAGCTGCCCCCAGCTGTCATTCTTATACTCCTAAATCAGTTTTTTAAATATCTTAGATACCAGATTTTTAACAGAGAAACTTGCTGTAAAGATTATTTTCCCAGTTAACTTGTTTCTTTCTGATTTTAACTGCACTGATTTTATCTGTAAAGAAACCTTTACACTTATATAATCATAATTGCCTATTTTAAGAGATTTCCCTTATCTATAGTTATGAAAGTTATTTCCTTTCCTGTTCTTCTATTTGTTTATAATGTGAACTTGGTTCTAACCCATGTATCTGTTTTGAAGCTTATTGTAGTATATGAGACGATGATTTAAGTTTAATTTCCATAAGGACAAATTCCAATTTTCCCAGCAGTTTTTGTTGAACAGTGCATCTTTACCCCAATCATCAGGTCTGTGGATTTAATGAGTAGTACTTTACTATGTTCAAATGCTGCTAGATGCTAATTTATCTGATCTGTTCCACTGACCACTCCTCTATTTTTTACCTTGCACCAAGTCGTTTTGGTGAATACTATTTGGAGGTAAGAGTTAGGGGTCTGGCGCGGTGGCGTCCTTCTTTCATCACCTCCCCGAGGTCCTGAATGTTTTGTTTCACCATATCAATGCCATTATCTAGGCATCGAATCTATAAGTCAAAGTAAGACTGTCATTTTTATTACGTTGGCCTGGACCAATCAGGGCCAACAAAGAGGTCTCGAATGATTTAAACCTGCCTTTACCTCCAAGAGTGATTTGTGGTTATAGTAATGCAACTGCTGTGTGTGTATGTGTGTGTTGTTATGCTGGTATATAGACTCTCAGCATCCCTTAGCCAGCAAGCATTATTTGCCAAAAGGAAAGAGATGGTAGCCAAACATAAGACTATGTTAGAATATAAACGAGTCCGTAAAAATCTTATTAATAATGATATTAAACAAACTGTAAGCAGTATCATCTCATAAAGCAGAAAGAAGCAATGGAAGGTAAAACCAGCTGAAAGAAAGTTCTGCCAGATATCCAAACAAGCAAAGTCATTCCACGGATATCCAAGGATGGAAATGGAAAAGGCCTAGAGAAAGAAGAAAAATGGAGAAGATGTGCAAAAACCATTTCCACCGATTTTTTCGCCCTCGGACACCTTGGTTCCTGAAGTGCTGACAGAGGAAGCAGAAACGGCGCCAAGGGAATAAATGAAGTTTTCCAGACTGTATGCGATTTAGGTAGAGATCATGGGAAGGAATATACAGTTGGGAGGGCCCTGCAGAACTAACGCGCAAGGTATCTGGAGGAGGAGACACTATCAAATGTGTGGAACAAAACTGAAACCTTGTTATCCCTAAAAAAGGTGACTGAAAAATGCCCAGCTCTCAAGCAGCACGTCTACTCTCTTGCTTCTAACGGAATCTTTACGTGGGTCATCTACAAATGGCAACAGGCAGCCTTTCACAAGCTATATTCAACAACATGCGCATGTTTACCATTTCACAACTGACTGAAAGATAGAGAGAAGCAGAAACCTCAGGATGCTTACTCGTCATTGATCCCAACAAGGAACATCCAACTTGTCAGACAAAAAAGCAGTGGTACCCGATAGCACGACTCACAGTCAGGAGTCCTTGGAGGGTCCAATAGCATGCTTCGGACTCCTCTGATGACAAATATCAGGTGAAGCAATGTTTGCTCACCAGAAGTATCCGCTGCAGTGAGGAAGAAGATCCAGGGCGGAGTCCTGGGGAGTAGAAGAACTTCCTGTGAGTGGGAAGTCCTGTGTGTGGATTACACTGTACGGACTTCATCAAGTCCCAGGATGCTGCAGAGCCTGCTGAAAAAGAGCTGTAATCACTCAATGGAGTTTGTTAGGTCCGTCCACATGAGAAAGACCCAGGAGAAGAAGCACGTCTGTTGGCCAGGTTTCAAGGAGCCGCTGAATGAGTTTGTCCAGCAGTCTGTTTATCTGAGAGAGACCAGACAAATGGATGATGAGGCGGGCCCACGGCTGAAAAGGAAGAGGAAAGAGGGCTGGGCGGCTCTGGAGAAAGGGCAAAGCACTTTTACTGATCTCCAGCATCTCCAGGAGAGCCAAGGCCTACCTTTTCAATACAAATATTGTACTGGTAATGTCGTAGAGCCGTGAGAGCTGGTACTCAGAACTAAAGACAAACATCACAAAGAAGGCAACGAAGAGCTGCCTAGTAGGTCTGAGCAGGTTTTAACATACAAGCAACAAAGAGCTCTGAAGTCAAGAAGTAAAGGATGTCCTTAAGGAATAGTATGTCGGAAAAAGATGGTAGGCAGAAACGGTCCACTGGAACCCTTTGATGTGCAGAGAACATGAGGAACATGTTGGGTGGACTCTGTGGTTAAACTTTGACTGGGCTGAGCCATAAGGCAGAAGGAACTGTCAAACTGATGAAACCAAACATCCATGTGAGCATTGAGTGAATTTTTCAAGAATCCAACATACTGCCTGATTCTTCTTTCTAATCCGCTCTCCTGCCTGTCCCTGAAGAGCTGGTCCTATTCCCATCCATTACCAGCCTCACACTTTTTCATTTTTGTCTTTACTAAGAAAGGAGTGGAAAAACCTGATGAATACCAGAAATCTGTGATTGAGACAGTCTGCTCTGACTCCTGTCCCCCATTCTTCACCAGTCCCCGAGTCCCTTATACTTTAAACTTCTTCTGGTCTACCTTTCCCTTTCCCGGACCTACTTATATTCCTATTGAGTATAACTTATTTCTACTCTGAATTGTATGCACATGTAAGTGTGTCTGTGTGTGTGGGGGGGTGTATTCGAACCTTTAAGAGGCAGCTAGTGGCACAGTAAACTTACTGGTTATGGGACCTTGGCCAAGTTACTTGTTTGCCTTGGTTTCCTCAACTGTAAAATGAGAAGAAGAATAGCACCTACCTCCCTGGATTGTTGTGAAGATCAAATGAAGTATCTATAGAGCACTTAGCATAATACCTGGCATATGATAGGCGCCATATAAGTGCTTATTCCCTTCCTCTCTTCCTATGGCTCTGATAAAAGTGAAGTGACAAGCTATCCACTTCCCGCATGCCTTCGTGTCAGTATGCTCTTACCAAATACACCATTGATGTAAAATGGCAAGGTCTTCCTACTTTTTCCTAATTTCTTTCCCAAAATATTCCTTTCCCTCCTCTTTTGTTTCCTTTCTTAAACCAACAAAACAGAACAAAAGTCAGGCCCTGGGTTTTATTATTTAACATCTTTATTATTTATTATACAATATTGTGTTGTTATAATTATACATTTATCTATTTAATATCCTTAAAGATACTAAGATTCTGAAGGGACATGATTTCCATTGTCTCCTCATCCTCCTTAAGTGGTTCAAGAACTTCATCATAGTTTAACCCCTTTCCAGTTGTTCAAATGTATTTCTCTTTCTAGATTTCTCATCTCCAGTGTTTGAATTTCAAAATGTCTATTTGCTCTGGTCTTTCCATCAGGAATGCTTGCTTGGAAGTCCTCTACTCTAGTAACAATACATTTTTTTCCACATTGTAGGAAATGTTATGGAAGGGTGGACTACTTTTTATTGTCACGTTTTATTTTTTCTCTTGGAATTTCCTTTTCCAAGGTTTCCTCTCCTTTTCTAAGTACATGCAGCATAGTCTTGCATGATACTGAGAATGGTTGATATTTTGAACTCTTTTTCTTTCTTACACAGTATATTTTTTTTTCTTTAAGTTGGAGGCTCTAATTTTTGGCTATGAGATTACCAGTATTTTCAGTTTGGAATTTTAGGAGATGACCCATAGCTTCTTTCTATTTTCACTGTTTCCTGTAATTCTAATAAGTCTAGTCAGTTTTCTTTCGAGTTTTTCTGGCTTCGTGGTATCCAGCTTTTTTTGTTTGATTTTGGTTTCCAAGGAATCCATGGTTTTCAATGATTTTTAAAGTATCTCTACTAGACCCTTTTTCCTGGTCAGTCTTTTTTAAATAGTAGATACTTTACCTTTTCTTATACTTGACCTTCATTTGGCCTTGTTCTAATATTTGTTTTCTCATAGAATAATTGAATATTGATTGCTCCACCTCATTTTTCAAAGCTACAACTTGGGTAAAGTTTTCAAGCTATTGAGTCTTCTTTCAATGTTTTTCCTTCAGAAGTGTAATTCTGTTTTAAGAATCTCTTGCTTACTTTTTTTTCTAGGTCTTGTGGCCAAACCATTTTCCTCCTTCTGAGACCCAATTTATAGAAGCTGTGTTTTCTTCTTGTTGTTGTTCTTGTTTTTGTTCTTCTTCTTCTTCTTCCCCTCCTCCTCCTCCTCCTCCTCCTCCTTCTTCTTCTTGGTTTATCCCTTGGGTTTCCTTGGTTAAGGCAAGTATTTCTTTATTGTTTGGTGTTTTCTTCTATTTATTTGCATCTTTAGCCTCAGGCACTCTGCTCTGGCACTGTTGGATACACTGCATCTTCTGATTTGGTCCAGTCCTCTAGGTGGTTCGGGGGCTTCAAGATCCAATGGAGGGGGCAGCTGGGTAGCTCAGTGGATTGAGAGCCAGGCCTAGAGATGGGAGGTCTTAGGTTCAAATCTGACCTCAGACACTTCCCAGCTGTGTGACCCTGGGCAAGTCACTTGACCCCCATTGCCTAGCCCTTACCACTCTTCTGCCTTGGAGCTAATACACAATATTGACTCCAAGACAGAAGTTAAGGGTTTAAAAAAAAAAGTAGTTAGTATTAGAGCCTTCCCTTTGACTCAATTCTTGTTTTCTGTCTCAGTTTCTTGGTGGTTCACGATGGATTCTGGCATTGGCTATTCTATCTCCTTCTGGCAGAATTCCTAACTGTATATGGGTATATACAATACCAATTGGCTTATACAATACCAAAAGTCTTATTCAAATAAACCTCTATCTGTGTCCTGCTAGACCCCAACGGGCTATCAGAAATAATGCTATTCTCAAGTTTCCTCTATGGTTCACCTGACAATAGTGTCCAGGGCTCTGTCCTAGCCCTGTCTCCTGCTTCAAAGATTGTCTCCATGGGCAGTGGTCCGTGAGGGATGCTCTGTGTCTATCTTCTCTTCTGCCAGGATCTGGCTTTAGGCCCCTAATTGCTACACAGTGCTCTGGCCTACAACTCTGCCCCTTCGCTGCAGAGTATTGGAGGTTCCAGATCAGTTTGAGGGAAATTGTGCTGACTTCCCTGGCACTCTAATCCCTGCTTCCTCTAGCTTCTTATTAACTTCCCAGAGTTTGCACTGACTTCTCTCATTCAAGCCCTCTCTCTGTCCTTTGAAAGTTTTTGAATTAAATTATATTTGTGTCAGTTTCCCAGCATCCCCTCTCCCCCTTCTTGCAAACTTCAAGTCATTTTTTGTGCACTTCTGGATGGGATGGAAGAACTTACTTCTGCTTATTTTCAGATTCATTTTTGGTCTTTCTGGGGTCCTTTTGAGATATTTGCTGGGGTCTATGTGGAAAAGCTGAGCTTCTCTATGTTCCTTCATATCTCTATCTGCAGAGGCAAGTAAGTGATGCATCAGACAGAATGCTGAATCTAACTTCAAGTAGATCTGAGTTAAAATCCCACCTCAGACACTTATGCACACTGCTTGCCACAGATTCTTCAACTATAAAATAGAGATAATAAATTTATCGGAGGGATATTGTGAAGAGAATCAAATGAGATATTTGTAAAGTGCTTAGCACAGTCAGTGTCTGGCACAGAGTAGGCATTTAGTAAATTCATGCTTCCTTTCCTTTCCATGCACATTTACAATATATATATTGTATATATATATATATATATATATATATATATATATATGCATATACATACATATATATGTATATGCATAAATATAAAGGCCTTTTTTTCCGTCTTCATTCTGATGGATCCCTCTATTGCATCTGTTAAATGGGATAACAGCATTTGTAATCAAGCCTCATATCTCCCCTCTCCAAACAATCTTCAATCAGCACTCAAAAGGTTCTAAAGTCTGAGCATACCATCTTCTTCCTTAAAAAATAACTTTCACTGGGAGCTGCCAGTGGCATGAAGTACAAACAAGTATGTTAATGTTTAACATAGTTGCTGTTCCTCACTCCTGTCTCTGTTCCTCTCAAACCTGTCCCCATGCCGGAAATTCACACCATTTCCCCCTCTGTCACTTACCCTCACACTTCTGGCATCCCCTCCCACACAGCCCTTTGCCTGATCTCTTGCCTCTCTATCCACTCTGTCTGAGATTATCTGATGTTTACTTTGTATATATTTTGTATTTACTTAGATACAAACACATTGTTTTTCCTGATAGAACTTTAGCTCCTCAAGGGCGGGGATGATTTCATTTTGGCTTATGAAATTCAATTACTAGGTGGCTCAAGGAAGAGAGAGCCAGGCCTAGAGATGAGGGGTCTGAGGCTCAAATACAACCTCAGATACTTCTTAGCTGTGACTTAACCCCGACTGCATAGCCCTTACCACTCATCTGCCTTAGAACTGAAACTTATATAAAATAAAGGGATGAGGGTTTTTTAAAAGAGAGAGACAGAGACAGAGACAGAGAGAATAAAGGAAGTTAGGAGCAGCTTAGAAAACACTTCCCAGCTGTGTAACTCTGGGCAAGTCACTTAAACCCAACTAGCCCCTACCAATCTTTTGCCTAGGATCAGACACGTAGTATCAGTTCTAAGACAGAAGGTAAAGGTTTTAATTTTTTTAGTCTCTTACTACAATTTTTCTAATAAGGCGCAAGTATCATCCTTTTATTTCTAAATGCATCCCATTTCCAGGGTAAACCTATCGTGTGAAAAGCACCAGATGTTTGTTCTGTGTACTCATTCAATTTTAAACATAGCCAAAGTGTTCTTTCCCTTCTTTCCCCAGTTTAAGCTGTCTGAATAGCATTAGGTCTACACTGCTGCTTTATAATAAAGAATTTTTTTCCGTTTACCCCTTCATTTTACAGTGGAAGAAATGAGGCCCAGAGAAGGGAAAGTGACTAGCCAAAAGATGATGCAGGTACTAAGTAAGAGGGCTAGCTTTAGGGATAAGAACTAGACCAGAGATCAGCAAACTAAAGCTTAGGGACTTATTTCTGTATACCTGCTTTTCCGTTTTAAAAAGGCAAAGTCATTCCAGACTCTAATGACCCCTCCTCCTTGACCCCAGGGCTAGACAATAGGAAAATTGGGTGAATTTAGAACCAAAAAGCCAAATCTAAAGATGAGTCATTAATGATCTGTCATTAGTCAATGGGGAAGGAGGACTCCAGTAGAATGACTTGGGAATGCATTAAATTTACAGATGGCACAAAGCATCAGATCCAAGAACCAGGATAAAAAAAAATTCTTGCTAGGCCAAAGACCCTGAGCAGAATCTAATCAAATGAAACGTAATAATAATAATAAGCATAAAGCTGTCGCAGTGATTCAAAATCCTACTTCACAAATACCCAAGATGGATAGGGATGGCTAGAAAACAGTTCATCAGATAAAGAATCTGGATTTTCGTTGACTATAAGCTCCCTTTGTTATTGTTTCCTACCTCCAAACTTTTGGGGCAGCTACGTGGTACAGTGGCTAGAGAGCTGGCCCTGGAGTCAGGAGGACTGCAGTTCAAATTGGCCTCACCTACTAGCTGAGTGACCTTGGGGAAGTAATTTAACCCTTGTTGTCTGTTTCCTCAGCTGTTAAGTGAGCTGGAGAAGGAAATGGTAAACTACTCTAGGAACTTTCCAAGAAAACCTCAAATGAAGTCACAAAGAGTTGGACACAACTGAAAACAACTCAACAACCAAAAAGCTCAATAGGAGACAAGAGCACAATGTGGAAGTCAAAAAAACTACTATAATCCTGATTTGGGGTCCTAACTCATTATTTCAACCATGTGGGTTACTCCCAATATAGAAATCCCTTCCAGTGGCACAGATGAGAAATCTACCTAAACCTTAAAATCTTAGCAGGCTTGCTGGGGTGCTGAAAAGTTGAGTCATTTGTTCATGGTCACCCAGTTGCTATGTAGCAGCAGGCAAATCTCTTCTATCACTAAGCCATGATCCTCTCCAATGTAATCTTAGGCTGTATTGAAAAAGTCATAGGAGGGACAACTAGAAATAGAAGATCCTGGGTTCAAATCTAACCTCAGATACTTCCTATCTTATGACCCTGTGCAAGTCACTTAACCTGTTGGTCTAGGCCTCGTCCTTCTGCCTTAGAGTTCTTACACAAGGTCCAGGTGATAACAGTTCCACTCAGCTGCTTTATTTAGACCATATCTGGAATATTACTTTCCGTTCTAGGCATCACATTTCTAGAAAGGGCAGCAATGGGCTGGGAAACATCTAGAAGAGGGCCAAAGGGATCATGAAGGGCCTTGAGATCATGCTCTATAGGTTCACTGGTTGAAGGAACCAAGAATGCTTAGGTGAGAATGATGACTGTCTTCAAGTATCTAAAGCACTAGTATGTGGAAGGGACATTAGATTTATACAAAAGGCCAGAACTAGGAGAAATGTGTAAAATTTTCAAAAAGGCAAATTTAGGCTTGCTGTAAGGAAACGCTCCGAACGAAGAGCATATCCAAAAGGGCAGTCAGTTGTCTCAGGATGGAATGGGTTCCCTTTCACTAGAGGTCTTCAAACAAAGGTTGGATGGCCATTTGTCAGGCATACTATAGAGAAAATGATTGTCCAAGCACAGGTTGGCCCAGAAGCATTTTAAGATCCCGTCCAACGTAGATTCTGTGATCCATACAAGTGAGGATTTGATATGACATAGAGATGGCCACATATCTGACGGCTCCTGACTGAACTTAATCTCCTATCACTGGATGCTTTTTTTCCCACAAAATTACTCTGTCTCCACTGGACATGATGACTGTCCTCATATCTCTAGATTGCTTGCTCAAAAGATATACTTCCTCATCTAAAGATATCTGTATTTGAATAGATATACACTAAGATGACTATATAAGGCTAAGAGAAGTTATAATAAGTTTTAGGAGTATTAGTACTCATGTTATTATTAAAGTATTATTACCATTTTCTCTAGAAGTTGGTGTTGTTTTTTTAAACCCTCACCTTCCATCTTAGAATCAATACCATATATTGGTTCTAAGGTAGAAAAGTGGTAAGGGCTAGGCCATGGGAGTTAAGTGACTTGCCCAGGGTCACACAGCTGGGACGTGTCTGAGGCCACATCTGAACCTAGGACTTCCCATCTCTAGGTCTGGCTCTCAATCCACTGAGCCACCCAGCTGCCCCCTAGAAGTAAGTTTTTTAATAGAGGAAACAGTATGAGTATTAGTTTCATTAACTTGGAAATTAATTCACAATTTCCCTAAAACTCCTAACCTAACCAAACCAAACAAGTATGGAACTGTTACCCAGGTAATTTGTTTTTATTTCTAACTTGTTAATAGGTTTAGAGGACTGACTAGTAATGAACAGGATGTTCTCCTTGAAGTGAGATGGACTTGAATTCAAGACAGTAACTTAACTTCTCAGTCCTCTAAGTAACTTTAATTGCAGAGATGACCCACCAGCATTGATGGGAAGAGTTTCCTCACTCAAGAAACTACCTACCACAAAAATCACAAAGTCAGTCACTCTCTGTAATACGTTCATAAAAAATTTTTGATAAATTAGTTGGTTAGTTTTGGTGAACTCCTTTATTTGTTGTTTTTTTTTTATTATAAGAAATGATGATCTTGGAGAGGGAGGGGAAAACTTAGGAATGAGTGTGCTATAAAAACAAAACGATATCAATAGCATTCCTTTGAAATATGTAATTATTTTTAAATAGGCTCATCAAGCTACTAGGAAGGAAAAAGAAGCCTTTTAAGTAAGAAAGAACAATATGAAGTAATCATTCAATCTCTAACACTCTGGGAAACTCACTGCAATATATTATACCTTACCTCTCCAAATTTAGAGTTTTACCAAGAGTAATCATTTTTTAACTCTTCTTAAAAAAAAAAATCCTAACTTAGAAAATAGGAAGTATTACATTTAAATTATTCTTTCCCTTCTATATATGTATTTGCATTTGTGTTCTTAATTGGGAAAAAAACAAAATAATCTGATCAGTCCTTCAAAAAGGCTATGGGAAAAAGGCTAACCTTCTCCACTCAAAATCAGTGATTCCCTATTGTATTACTCAGTAAAATGAAAAGTTAGGTTCAAATTCTCTCTCACAATCTGAAATCACCTTTCCTTTTCAAGTTTACCCCCTTTTGTGCCATATTCTATATTTTGACCTAACTGGATTGCTTAAAGTCCCCCCCCCCCCCCCCCCAGCATACACGATGCTTTGTAGTCTCCAGAATAACGTCACTCCAGCAACCTTCCGGCCAAATTACACACTCAAGATTAAAGACTACATAAAAGTCTTATCTTGGAGAAAGTCTTCCATCATCTCCCTTTCTTTTAATTCAGTAATGAATTTTTACCCCAAAGACCTCCCAGTGGCATTTTGTCCCTCTTTTATGCATTTGCAGAATGAACATTCCCTGGGGGCATCCCAGTACAAGCTGGGAAGAGAATTTCTTGAAAAGGAAAAAAAGAGTCAGAGGGCTGTGTTTGAATCTTGACTAGTGACCCTGGCCAGGATATTTAACATCACCAAGCCTCAAACTCATCATCTATAAAATGAGAGGATTTATAAAACTAATGAAGTAGGACAAACTCTCCTACTGTTAAACAATTTAAATAATTTAACTTTTACATGCTTAACTGTTTTCAGAGGGTGTACTGGCATGGCAGAAAGGCTTTTTTGTAAAGTGTCTGTCAAAATAAAACCCAACTTTTTGAATGATGGAATAGATGATGTCCTAAGATTTCTTTCGGCTCTAAAGTCTACAATCCCAATTTGAACTGAAAATGTAAGTGAAGAGAACTGAGAAGCCCCAGAGAAGATAACAGATTTGTCTATGATCAATAAAGCTAGAGAGAGAAATTGAAAACAATCAGTGTCGGAGCTGAAAGTCACCATCGAGATCAGCTATTCCAAACCCAAAAAGGGAAAACTGAAGCCCAGAAGAAAGCAACTTGTTAACTGATGACTGAGCCCTACTTTCCTCATGTGTCAAAAGGAAAAGATTCTTTTCCTATTTTCCTCATTGAGTTGATATAGTAAAGGGATAGAAGCACTAACAGAATACTGTGGATGCACTAGACCAAAAAAAAAAAAAATGAACCAACTCTATCACTAAATCTATCACTACTTTGACAAGCTACTTCTTCCTTCTTGGCTTCAGTTTCTCTCTGTAATTGACAAGGTTAATTTTTCCCTCTTTCACACTTATTAACTGTGTGACTTCTATAAGCTTTTTTCCCTACCTGTAAAATGTGAATAAATATCTCATAGGATTGTTGGAAGGATCAAATAAGATAATGTACGTACAAATATGTGCCCATCACCATCATCATAAAGCGTTAGAACTAAACCTTCCTACACAGAAAAGGGCTGTTTCAGAAAGGTGAGGGTCAGACTCACACTCAACTCAGGAATTATTATTATTATCATATGAGAATTGAGCCCTTCCAGCAGTTAAGTGATGTTTCTGAAAGGCAAGGGGACTCACTCAGCTCAGGTTTATTAACATTATTATTATTAGTGAGGATTGAGCCCATCTCGCACAGAAAAGGGATATATTGGAAAAGCAGAAGGACTCGTTCAGCTGAAGTTTCATCATTATTATTTGTCAAGATTGAGCCCTTCCCGCCCAGGACAGAGATGCATCATCAGTGAGGCAGCGGGACTCACAGTCAGTTCGGGTCTCAGTTGTCCATACTGTTCTGAAACCCAGAAGCCCCTCCGGTCCTCCAGAGCGACGTAAGGTTTGTCCGGGTACCTGGCCCTGAACTTCTTCAGGAAGCCGCCTTCGAAGTCCGCCAGCACCCCATCCATGTCCACGAGCACCCGCAGGGACCTGCCCCGCGCCAGGTTGCGGGAGGAGGAGGAGGGCCGAGTCTCCGGGATGCCGCGGGGGCCCCGAGCCTTGGCCCAGCCGAGAGACCGGCCAAACCGAATCATGGCCCCCAAGAAATGCCCGCGGGTCCCAGCTCAGCAGCATAAGCCCCCGGGCCGTCCGGCAGCTCGGGCCTCAGGGCTAAAACGGGAAGGGTTTCTTCTCCTCCTCCCGGTTCCTCGGGCTTTTCTTCTCCTTCTCCTTCTTCCCTTTTTTCTCTCTTAGCTGCCCCTCCCTCCCTGGGCCCACTCAAGGTCATGATCCCCGCTGGGAGCGCCGCAGCCGCCGCCGGAGCCGGAGCCGAGAGAAGCCTCCCTCCCCCGGCGCCGCAGACGCTGCCGACACCGTCCCCCGGCGATCCCCCGGTTCGCGGTGGGCGTCAGCGGACAAACATCTGGGCAGCTGTAGTCTCAGCTGCCGAGGCCCGGAGAGCCCTCGATACCCCGAGCCGCCTCCCGGAGCGGCCAATCCCCAGCTCTGTCTGATCCCCAAAGCTGGCAGGCGGGGGGGGGGGGTGGGGGTGGGGGGAGAAAATGATAGAAGCCGGGAGGAAGGCTGGAGGGGGAGGGAGGCGGCAGCAACCGCTGCTCCACAGAACCTGTGCAAGGTACCAAATCACTCTGCAACCCAGCAACTGGAAACTGCCATAACCCGGCAGTGTTAACCTTGAAGTTCCTGTTCCCATTACCCAACGGGGGAACTTAAAGCTGTATGATCTCCTTAGGTACCAGAGCTAGACTGAAGCCGCGCCGGGAAGGCGTGTGTACCTTTAAGAGGAAATCTGCCACTCAACTATCCTTCCCCGCCCCCAAACACCTGTCTAAGTAGCTCCCCTTGCACTGGAAAAATTGGGACACTAATACACTGTGGGTGAAGTTGTGGACTTATCCAACCATTTTGCAGAGGGGTTTAGAGATATGCCCAAAGGCTATAAAACGTTGATCCAACAACAGAAATACTAGGTCTGTATCCCAAAGAAAAAGGAAAGGGACTTATTTGTATAAAAATATTTAAAGCAGCTCTTTGTGATGTCAAAGTATTGGAATTCAAATCTGGCTTCAGAAATTTCCTACCTCTGTGACTCCGGGCAAGTCATTTAATCTCGTTTGCCTTTCTGTAAAATGAGCTGGAGAAGGAAAAGGCAGACTACCCCAGTATCTTTGCCAAGAAAAATTGGGGTCAGGAAGAATCAGACAGGACCAAAACGATTAAGCAACAACAAAAAGTACTGCATATCGAGGGGATGCCCTATCAGTTGAGGAATGGTTAAATGGTTGTGGCATATGATTGCAATCGAATACTATTGTGTTATAAAAAATGGTTATGGTTTCAGAAAACCCTGAGAGGACTTCTATGAACCCATGCAAGGTAAAGTGACCAGAACCAGAACATTGTACACAGTAACAGCAATATTATATAGTGTTTAGCTGTTCTAATTCAGAAATACAACAAAATTAACCAAGATAGTTCTGAGAGACTTATGGTAAAAAAAAATCTATCCATCTCCAGAAAAAAAAGAAAGGATAGAGTCTGCATGCATATCAAATTTTTTAAAATATTTTTAAATTTTTTAAATTTTTTTAAATTTAAAATTTTTTCTTTATTTTTCTTGTTTTGTTTTTTTTCTGATCTTTTTTCACAACATGGCTAATATGGGAATATGTTTTGTATGATTGCACATGTATAATCTATACCAAATTGCTTGTCTTCTCAAAGGAGGCAATAGGAGCAGGATAGAGGGAGGCAATTTGTCATTTTAAAATTTAACCTTAAAAAATTGTACACATAATTGGAAAAAATGTTTAAAATTTCCCAAAGCAAAACAAACAAAAAAAGCAAAGTAGTATTCCTTGCAGCAGAAGCAAAAGGTGCCAAGCTGGAGATGATTATATATATATATATATATATATATATATATATATTTTCATATATATATATATATATATATATATTCTTTAATGCCTCTCTGGTTCAAATGAATCCTCTCAAACCACACTCCCCTATACCAGTAGTCTTCCCCTTACTTCTTAAACCCCTTGAAGGCAGGGATTATCTTTGCTTTTTTATTTGTATTCCTGCCATGACATCTTCCCTAGAGGCTGATTTTACTTTTTAAAGGGACCTGGTAGCCAATGGCTAACATATAATTCCACCAAACTTGAAAGAATTTCTGCCTCATAAAAAGGTAACAGTATAGACACTGCCTTTAAATATGACCTCAGACATACTAACTGTATGACCCTGGGCAAATCACTTAACCCTGTTTAATGGTTTGCATCCATTTTCTAATTTCCAGAAAAGAAAACAGCAAATTCCAATAACTTTGCCAAGAAAATCTCAAAAGGGGTCACCAAATATCACAAAACTGGAAGAAAAAAAACTAAAACACAAAAACAACAAATGGACATTTCTTTATGCTGCCTTTAAGATCTTTGCATTAACACTATCTCTGCTTTCTGCCACTTTGGAGATGTAAATTCTCCCACTGAAAATGTAACAATCAGTTCTCTATGCTAGTCAATTTGAGCTGGTTCTAACATACCTCTGCCTGGAACTCTACTTTGTATTTACTTGTATTAGCTTGTGAACTATTTAAGATCAGAGAATATATATTTATATTTGTCTCCCTAGCAACTAAGATTGCCTTGAATGAAATGAGAGTACAATACGTTTGCTCAATTTAATTCTCTCAGAGACAGAGTGTAGATTTTTGGATAAAAATCTTCTTGACTATAGCCTAGCATATTCAAAAAATGATGGTACATGATTCAGAGAATTATCTTGCTCTCCTAATTAGGGCTCCACACACAGGTGTTATTTTCTTTAAATCTACCATTAATTAGGTGCATGACCCTAAGCAAGTCACCTCCTTTAATTTTCCTCATCTTAAAAACTTAGAAAGGTTGGGTGAGGGGACCTTAGAGCTAGGATTTTTAAATATAAAATTAGAATGGCATAATGACAATAAGATTGTGGATAGTCCTTGGGGAAATTATCCTTCTCTTTGACCATCCTAGTCTAATTGCCAATTTGGGCAGTTTTCCTAGATATTCATGATGCTAGGATGAGGCAGGATATTCACTCCACTTCTTTGTTCTTAAATTTACATGATGATGTTATTATGAATTTGGCCCATTGCCCACCAACACAATTAAATGCTTTATAACTTAAGCTTCTATGACATTTTTAAGGCTTCAAAGAATAATAGAGATGCCCTTTACCTTTTTAGTCTAATTTAGGTGTTTTACTAAATTAAAGGTTCTAAAGTTTTAAAGTGGTTGTTAAGTTTAGAATTTGTATTCCTCAGTAAATATTCAGGTAGAGAACTTAAAAAAGAAAACTATTCCATAGGAGTCTGTTTTGCCCTGTCAGATTCCTCCTAGATCTTCCCCTGCACTGTTTCCTTGACAATAAAGATGGGGCAGCTCCTTACTCTAGAGATTTTAGCAAAGCAGTTGGATAGAGAGTAAATTGATATTAAAAACGGAGCTAGGGGGCAGCTGGGTAGCTCAGTGGATTAAGAGTCAGCCCTAGAGACGGGAGGTCCTAGGTTCAAAACTGGCCTCAGCCACTTCCTAGCTGTGTGACCCTGGGCAAGTCACTTGACCCCCATTGCCTAGCCCTTACCACTCTTCTGCCTTGGAGCCAATACACAGTATTGACTCCAAGACGGAAGGTAAGGGTTTAAAATTAAAAAAAAAAAAACGGAGCTAAACTGATACCAGGATGGCCAAGTGCTATTGTGTAGTGATGAAAGACTGTTGAGGCAGACTGAAATGTCTTTAATTGATTCCAAAGGCAATATGGGGAAAGAACTGTTCATTCTTTTTATTATTATTTTACATGTTGATACCATTTTAAATTATCATTTTCTGACACCTTGCAGTCTGTGTTCTCTCCCTTCCTCCCTCCTCAAGATGACAGGTAATATGATATAGATTGTACATCATGTTATCATACAATACATATTTCCATGTTCATCATGTTATGAAAGAAGACACATAACACTTATAGTAGAGAAAAATTCATGAAAGATATAAAGTAAAGAATGGTATGTTTCAATCTGCATTCAGACTCATCAATTCCTTAAGTGGGAGTGGATAACCTTTTTTGTCATGAGTCCCTTCGAGTTGTCTTGGATCCTTGCATTACTGATAACAAGTAAGTCATGTATAGTTGGTCATACATTATTATTGTTACTATATATAAAGTTCTTCTAGGAGAACTGTTCATTCAAATAACAAAAATTTGTCAGTTGCCTACCATGTGAAAGGACCTGTATTAAGAACTGGAGATACAGAAACAAAAATGAAACACTCCCTGACTTCAAAGAAGTTATACTCATTGTGGAATTATACAGATATTACAGATAAACATAAATACAAAGTAACTTGAAGAGGGAAAGAATACTAGCAACTGGGAGGGTCCAAGAAGTTAAGAAATCTAACTAATGAATGATGTAACTTTGAGTCTCTTCCCATATGTAGGCCTCCATTTCCCTGCCTGAAAAATGGGGGGGTTTGAAATATTTCTTCTATTTGAATATTTTAAGATCCCAAAACCAAAATGGAAATGTATCTACCTATTTACTTAATTATGGGTAGGAAATGGCAACATTGTACCATGTTTTCCTGATTCTGCTTAGTTCACTCTGCATCAGTTCATGTAGGTCTTTCCAGCTCTTTCTGAAATCATTCTGTTCATCATTCCTTATAGCACAACATCATTCCATCACCATCATATACCACAATATTGCCATTTCCTAATTGAGGGACATCCCTTCAATTTCCAATTCTTTGCTATCACAAAAAGAGCAACTATAAATATTTTTGTACAAACAGGTCCTTTCCAATTTTTTTAATATTTCCTTGGGATACAGACCTAGTTAGGGGTATTGCAGAATCAAAAGCTATGCATTCTTTTAGATTTATTTGTACAAAGCCTTTTTAATTTAATAGAATCAAAATTATTCATTGTATATCTTGTAATGTTCTCTATCTTGCTTGGTCATAAATTCTCTTTTTCATAGATCTGACAGTAAACTATATTCCCCTAATTTACTTATAATATCACCCTTTACCTCTAAATCATATACCCATTTTGATTGGGTATACCTTATCTTGGTAGAGGATGTGAGACTGAATATATTAAATTTAAAAGGTTTTGTGCAAATGAAACCAATGTAGCCAAGATTAAAAGAAAAGTAGTAAATTGGAGTGAATTTTTATAGATAGTTTCTTGGATTGAAGTCTCATGTCTAAAATATGAAGAGAACGTTTGTCAAATTTATAAGAATATGAAGAAATGAAAATTACATATAACTATATGAAAAATGCTCTCATTTATTATTGATGAGTGAAATGCAAATCAAAACAAAATCTCACACCTGTCAAAATGGCTAACATGATAAAAGGGCAAAATAATAAATGTTAGAGAGGATGCATAAAAATGGGGACACTAATACACTGTTGGTAGAACTATGAACTAATTGATCTAGCCATTTTGTAGAGCAAACTGGAATTATGCCCAGAGTTATAAAAATGTGTATTCCTTTTGACCCAGCAATACTCCTATTAGGCTTATTTCCCAAAGTGATCAAGGGAAAAGGAAAAGAACCTATATGTTCTAAAATATTTATAGTAGCTCTCTTTGTAGTGATAAAAACTGGAAATTAAAAGGATGCCCATAAATTGGGGAATGGCTAAACAAGTTGTGGCATCTGGTTGTGATGGAATACTACTGCACCATAAGGAATGATGAGCAGGCGAACTTTTTCAAAAATGGACTTCATGAAGTGTGAAAGGAGCAGGACCAAGAGAACATTATATACAGCCACAGAAATATCGTTTGAAGAATGACTTGTATATGGGTACCTCCAGAGAAAGAATTGATAAATAGAAATAATCAAGACATAGATTTATATATACACATATCTTTTTTGTCAAATGATGCCTTCTTTAATGGTGGGGAGAAGGATTTACCTAAGTATTTTAATGCAACAAATAAGTAAATAAATACATTTAAATTTTCAAAAAATTAAAATAAAAAATCATTTATAAAGATCCCTACAGGGGGCAGCTGGGTGGCTCAGTGGATTGAGAGCCAGACCTAGAGATGAGAGATCCTAGGTTCAAATCTATCTTCAGACACTTCCTAGCTGTATGAGACCTGGGCAAGTCACTTAACCCCCATTGTCTAGCCCTTAAAGCTCTTCTATCTTGGAACTGATACACAATATTGATTTCAAGACAGAAAGTAAGAGTTTAAAAAAAGATCCCTACAGGCTGCATTTTGACTTAGAAAACCACACATTAACATTATCTATGTTTTATTACATTTTATTTATTGTACTAAAGATTGCCAAATTATATTTTAATCTGATTTGGGTTTGACACATGATATAGTCCAATGCCCTTATTTCTCAGACAAGGAAATTGAGGTATAAGAAAGGTAAATGATCTAGTGGTCCTGAGCTCTTTTACCACTCCCAACATCATCCAGTTATTCCTGGCCTTTCTGACTTTTTCTAGAGCAGCTTTTCTGCCCCTGATCCAAAAGCTCTTGCCCCCTGACTGGTTATTTCTCTAATGACATTCTCATTCTTGAAACTGCTAGGGCTCAAACCTTTAGTCGTTTTTTATTATATTTTCCCCTTGACTTTCTATACCAGTCACCAATCCAATGAGTTGCCAGATCACGTAGATTCTAATTCTTCAGCTCTTCAGCATCTCTTTGAACCAGACCTTTCTACCAACCCAGCTTTATTTTTACAGAATCTTTACATTGGAAGGATTACTTGGATGTTAACTAGCCTAACATCCCATTCGATTCAGGAAACCCTCTATGGCACCGCTGATAGACTGCCAAATGGAATAAGGATTCTTATTCACTTCTGTGTTAGAGTTAAGCTTAGCATTCAAGTATTCCAATGAACCAATGATTCATTGATGTAGGTTTCCCTCCAACAATACATACAGCATCCCATCCACACCTGCCCATCTTTTCTGAGTCGTCACATAAATTCAACACAGAGGGACTACCCAACATGCTGGGGACCTTCACTGAATTCTCCTAAAATCTGGAGGATACAGTTGGAGGAGCAAGTTGTCTATCCATCAGTTATCCCTCGTTCTTTTCTTGTGACCAACTCATCTTCTTTTTCAATCTTCTATTATTTTTTCTGTCTTTGAACTGCTTCTACTTTGTATTTCTTTCTTTTCTTTTCTTTCTTAAACCCTTACCTTCCATCTTAGAATCAGTACTGTGTATTGGTTCCAAGGTAGAAGAACAGTAAAGGGTAGAAAATGGGGATTAAGTGACTTGCCCAAGGTCACACAACTGGAAGTATCTGAGGCCATATTTGAACCCAGCTCTCTATACACTGAGCCACCTAGCTGCCCCCTATTTGCTTTCTTTATAATGGACTTCAACCTGCTCTGTTTGTACCCCCCCCCCATCAATCAATAAACATTTATTAAGCACCTACTATGTGCAGGCACTGTGTTGAGTCTTGAGATATAAATACAAAATTTGACCTTAAGATTACATTCTCCTGGGGCATATAGTAGGTTTCCAGATAAATATAAGCAATGTACAAAATAAATACAAAGTCACTCGGGACTCTAGCAATCAGCCGAATTCGGAAGGAACTCTAAGAAGCTGACCTTTGAGCTGAGTCTTGAAGAGATCTAGAGTCTACAAGTCAGGGAGCTGAGGAGAGAGTGGGTTCTAGGCATAGGGCACAGCCTATGCAAAAGGATGGATGCTGTGTAGAGGGAATACCCTCTAGTTGGGCTAGACTGTCATATGTAAAGGGGAAATTATGTCAGTCAGTCAGTCAACAAGCATCTTGTGTCAAGAAAGAAAATAAAAGTCATGTCTCTCAAGGAGCATACATTGTAATGGCAGGGATGAGGTATAAATAACTGGGTATAAGCATATGTACAAGATGTGTACAAAGTAGATGGGAAGTGGAATGAATAGGTTAGGGGTGGAGAAAGGCCTTTTGCAGGAGGTAGACTTGGAGTTGAGGCTCAAAGGAAGTCAGAGGAAGCGGAGAGACAGTTGTGAGGAGGCAAAGCATTCTAGGCTTAGAGAACAGCCAGTGCAGAGGGGAAAGGGAAATGTGTGTATTGTCTGAGAGATAGCAAGGCCAGTGAAGGTACATCACAAATGGAAAGGGTTGGGTATTGCTAATATGGAATCATCCTGGAAAGAAACACTGGAGTCAGATTGTGAAGTCAGACATCAACTAATGTTTACAAAAGCATTGTCCCTGGGGACAGCTGGGTGACACAGTGGATTGAGAGCCATGCCTAGAGGTCCTGGGTTCAAATTTGACCTCAGATACTTCCTAGCTCTGTGTGACCCTGGGCAAGTCACTTAACCCCCATTGCCTAGCCCTTACCGCTCTTCTGCTTTGGAACCAATACATAGTATTGATTCTACAGTGGAAGGTAAGGATTAAAAAAACCCAAACCATTGCCCCTGCTCTCAAGGTACTCACAATATAACGGGGCCAATAATATGCACATAACTTTCCTTACATAATATATTTAGTGCAATTCTATGAGAGAAGACCCTAGGGACTAGGAAAGGCCCCCTGCAAAAGGTGGACTATGAGATGGATCTTAAAGGAGAACAAGGAAGCCTGGAGGCAGGAAGGAAAGCATGGGGAACAGTCAGGAAAAAAGCACATCTGGAGATGAAGTGTCACATGTAAGGAATAGCACAGGTCAATATCGCTGAAACAGAGTAGACAGAGAGGAATAAAAGGAAAGAAGACTGGAAAGGTAGGAAGGGAGAGGTCATAAATGCCAAACATAGGCTACTATGGGGCAGCTAGGTGGTGCAGTGGATAGAGTGTCTGGCTTGGAGTCAGGAACACTTATCTTTCCTAAGTTCAAATCTGACTTCAGACACTTCCTAGTTGTGTGACCTGGGACAAGTCACTTAATCCTATTTGCCTCAGTTTCCTCATCTGTCAATTAATATGGAGAAGGAAAGGGCAAACCACTCCAGTATCTTTGCCAAGAAAATCCTAAAAAAGTTCACAAAGAGTCGGACACAACTGGAAAACAACTGAATAAAGGATTCTATATTTGATTTTGGAAGGGATATGGTCCTGGTAGAGTTTATTAAATGGGAAATGAGGTAGATTACAATATAGTCACATCTTCAATTTAGGAAAAAACATTGTGGTACCTGAGTTAGAGTGGGGAGAGACTTAAGGCAGAGAGACCAACCAGAAGACTGTTGAAATAGCTCAGGCATCAATTTGGGGAATGGCTGAACAAATTATGGTATAGGATGGTGATGGAATACTATTGTGCTGTAAGGAATAATGAAAGAGTTGATTTCTATAAGAGCTGGAAAGGCCTACATGAACTGATGAGGAGTGAAATAAGCAGAACCAGGAGAACATTGTACACAGAAAGTGAAACATCGTGGGATAATCAAATGTAATAGACTTTTCTACCTAGCAGCAATTGTTTAATTTATCCTATGTGCCCCCCCCCTTTGCTGGGACTTCTGAAGCCCTGCCTGGTTGGGACTTGGCTAGGATAGCTATCTCTCTCTGTCTCTGTCTCTGTCTCTCCCTCTCTCTCTCTCTCTCTGTTTCTGTCTCTGTCTCTCTCTGTCTCTGTCTCTGTCTCTCTCTCTGTTTCTCTGTCTCTCTCTGTCTCTGTCTCTGTCTCTCTCTGTCTCTCTCTCTGTTTCTCTCTGTCTCTCTCTGTCTCTGTCTCTGTCTGTCTCTGTCTCTGTCTCTCTCTCTGTTTCTGTCTCTGTCTCTCTCTCTCTCATTTTCCTTACATTCACTCTCTATATTTGTAAATAAAAGTACCACAAAAGTCATTCTGACTTGAGTAATTCATTTGGAATTAGTAATTAAATTCTTGGCGACCATACTCTTAACTGTTCAGTCCAACCATAATCTTTACCCCTTTCACAATGCGATTACAGTATAATTCTGAGTGACTTATGAGAAGGAATGCTACCCACATCTAGAGAAAAAACTATGGGAGTAGAAATCCAAAAGAAAAACATATGATTTATCACCTGTTTATATGTGTATAGATTTGGGGTTTGGGTTTTTAAAAATTATTATAAAAATGAATAATATGGAAATGGGATTTGAGTGATAATATGTGTATAAGCCAGTGGAATTGTAAGCTCCAGGAGGGGGGAGGGAAGAGGGGAGGGAGACTATAAGAATCATGTAACCATGGGAAAAAAATTTTATTAATTAAATTTAATTTAACTTAAAAAAAAAAAAGAAAAAAGAAATAGCTCAGGTATGGGAGCCTGTCTCAGGGCTGTGGCCATATGAGTAGAGAGAATATATGTGAGAGATGTTATGAAGATAAGAATGACAATATCTGGTAACAAACTGGATGTATGAAGTGAATGCCAGAGAGAAGTTGAGGATGACAACAAGTTTGTGAGCCTGGGTAATAGGGAGGATAGTGGTACCATTGAAAGTAATAAGGCAGTGAGGGCAAATCTTTTAAAGATGGAGTGACAGGCCCTGCCCCCACCCCCCACTCCCACCCCAGACCAAGTGCTGTGTCCTTCCCCTCCACAAGTGCTGGGGAGGGGAGCAGTTCTGTCCACACATACCCCCCCCCCTTACCCTACCCAGGGGAGGGAGGAAGCCATTGGGCTCCTGATAGAGGTATAGGGGATGTGAAAAAAATATATCATCAGGCACTGTGGAGAGGGGGAGGGGAGCAGTTCTGTCCAAATCCTTCTGACTTTCTAGTAACAAACTGGGGGGGGGGGCGCACAGAGCGTGCTCTGCATGCCATCTTTGGCACCCATGCCATAGGTTCACCATCACTGAAATAAGGAAGTTTAGAAGAAGGGAAGGTTTGAGGGGAAACATAATGAATGTGGGTTTATTCATTTTGATTCTGAGATTCCTATGGGACATCCAAGGTTGAGAGACTGAAAAGGCATTTGGTATTGCAGAACTGGAACTCAGGACAGAGATTCAGCTTAAATATATATATATATATATATATATATATATATATATATATATATATATGTGTGTGTGTGTGTGTGTGTGTGAATCTTTTGCATAGCTGATAAGATTACCAAGTGAGATGGAATAGAGAGGAAGAAGAGGTTAAGAGTTTAAGGAGAATAGTTGACATAATTGAGGCAAGGTCAGAAAGACCTGAGAGCAACATGAAGAAAACTTCCAGAAAGAAAAATGATCAAGTGTCAAAGGCTGCAGAGAGGTCAAGAAGGATAGGGATTGAAAAGATATCATTATATTTGGCAATTAAAAGATCGCTGAGATTGGTTTAAGATCGTAGTTTCAGTTTAATTGCGGAGATCGGAAGTCAGACTGAAGAGGGTTTTGAATCAATGAGGTGAAAAAGTAAAAGCACTTTTTTGTAGATGATTTTCTCTAGGAGTTTATCTCAGGAAGAAAAAAATAAAGGATGATAGGCTGGATCAAGTGTTTTAAAAGTAGGGGAAATGTGTATATTTCAGGAAGGGTATATATATATGGAAACATTGAAAATTAGAGAATATGGGTTTGATAAAAAGTCTATTTACTTGAGAAAATGAGATTTGGATGGAATTAAAGAGGCATTTGCCAACTCTTTGTGAGAGACAGGGGGAAGAAGAAGATAATGGAGAAAGACATTGAATTAATTTGAGATGTGTGGTAGGGGAGGAGTTGCTGGTGAATAGCTTCAATATTTTTCTGTGAAGTATGAGGCAAAATTTTCATTTGAGAAGATTGAAGGACACAAATGAGCATTGATTAAGCACATACTATAGGAACTATGCTAAGTGTTTTGTAAATATTATGTTATACGCTCTCTACAACAACCCTGTAGAGTAGGTACTATCACTAATTTACAGTTGAGAAAATTGAGGCAGTCAAAGGTTAAATGTCACACAGATAACATGTCTGAATTTTGAACTCAAGTCTTTCTGGCTCTAGGATCAATGTTCCATCCACTGGGCAATCTCGCCATCTTTATGAGTGTCATGGGAAGCTTGAGGAGGGATGAAAAGGTAGGAACAGTTGCTGTGTTAAGTGAATGGACAAATTAATTAAGGAAGTCATCAAAGGATTGTATTGCTATAGTTAGGGTTCATGTGAGGTTATGTAGCAAATTTATAGCGGGCCCAGTCTACATGTTTTATAACTTTTTTTGTAACTTTTTCTAGTTCTATTCAATTGCATGTGAATAATGTTGAAGGCAATGATGGCGGGAATAATCCAAGGTTCAGCTTGCTAATACATTATGAGCTAGATATATATACAGGAAACTGGAATATAGAAGACAGGGTAGAGTTGAACTGATTCCTACTAATCAAGGGATTGAGAAAGAGAAAGGAGGAGAGAACATCCAGTTCAAAGGTGCTGGTCTGACAGGTGGAGGGACTGGAAATCACAGAGAAGTCAAGCAAGATTAGAAATCCTAAAGCAAAAGATAGAAGGAATGATAAATGATTATGATCAGATAAAGGGATTTCAGATTTCATGAACATAGAAGCTGAACATGAGGGAAATGGCAAAGTTTCTGTGTGAAGTTGAAGTAGAATAGAGGACTAGGTCTTGAGAAAGAAGTAAATTGGGGAACTATGAAGTTAAGATGTTTAGGAGTATTAGTATCTGTGTTGAAGTCTCCTACTATCAGGGGTAGACTTCAGTAGAGGATAGTGAAGGGTTTCTAAGGGATTCACCTAGGGGCTGAGACAGGAAAGGGAAGGCAGTATATTCAGTGCCAGAGAGTGTCCTGGGAAAGTACTGAAGATGGAGGGATTAGAAGTCATGCTAGGGACAAAGAGAAGAGTTAGGAATCATAAAGGAAAAGATGGAATGATAAAAGATTATGATTGGATAAAGGAATTTTGGAATTCATGAGAATAATAGCATTTATATAGTACTTTAAGATTTCAAAGCACTTTACAATATCTCATTTTATTCTTAAAATAGCCTTTGAAGGTATTATCATCTTCATTTTTTACACAGGAGACTGAGGTGAATAGAGGTTAAATGACTCGTCTAGGCTTACATGACTAGTGTATGATGTTTGATCTGAACGTGAGTCTTCCTGGCTAATGTATGATCTTTTATTTGAATTTGAGTCTTCTCAACCTTGAAAAACACAAAACTACCAAAGTAATTAGAAAGAACAAGATTTTAATCAGGACAAGGAAGGCAATGCTTAGATTCGGCTACTACACAGAGTCAAGAGCTAGATACTACACAGAACCAAAGCTCTGGGACTCTGGGAACAACATTTCTGGGAAAGGTGGTTCCATAAATACAGTTGACACTCTTCCTGGCTTCAGGCCCAATGATCATTGTGCCACCTAGAACACTTGTGATAGGAAGATCAAAGGTATGATCACTTTCTGTATAGTTGAGGTGAAGTGGAGAGTCTTAGGAATTTAGTAGACTATGGAACTGGAAAGTTAGGGTATGAGGGAGTATCAATATATACTGAAAGTCCCCTACAGTAAGGGCAGGAGTCAGAGAATACAGAAAGATGGTGAACCAGGCATTGAACTCCTTGAGGAAAGCAGTAGCATGACCTGGGAAGTCAGAGAGTGAGGGAAGCAGGTGAAAGAGTAGGACACCAGGATCAGGATTGAGTGATACGTTTGAAAAGCGACAACCACAAAGTAGAGGTGGCCAATGTTAATAGCCTAGTTTTCTTATTTGTAAAAAGTGGGTAATCAAGTAATAAAATCTCCAAGTTCTCTTCCAGACTTAATATTTTTGGATTATGTTACTTCCTCATCTTGATCTACATAACTAAAACCATTATCTTTCTTTTTTCATGTCCCTCCTTGACAAAGATACCAAATCAACAAGCCTTTATTAAGCACTATAAGCATAGTGCTAAATTCTGATCATATAAAGAAAGGTAAAAAAAAAAGTCCCTACTCTCTAGTTCAAAATTTAGAGAGGGTAACTACAGGCAAACAATTATCAAGATAAAGACAGGAAAAATTGGAGAAACAGCAAGAAAGGCACTAGCTTTGGGGAGAGTGTGAAGGTCAGGAAAGGATTCTGGTACAAGATAAGGTTTTAGCTGGGATTTGAAAGAAGTCAGGGAAAGGAAGTGGAAACTAGGAAAAGAATTCTAGGTATTGGTGAAGACAATGAAGACAAAGAATGAAGAAATCAAATATCTTGTGAGAGATATCAAGGCCAGTTTCCCTTTGTCATAGTATATGTTGAGGGATAAAAAGTTTACAGAGAGATAGATGATGGACATATATGCAGAATGAGAAATGCATTTTTGGACAACTTGGGAATTAGTTTTGCCAGAAAATGCTTATGTGGGGGTGGGGGTGGGCAGCTGGGTAGCTCAGTGGGTTGAGAGCCAGGTCTAGAAATGAGAGGTCCTAGGTTCAAATATGGCTTCAGACACTTCCTAGCTGAGTGACCCTGGGCAAGTCACCCATTGCATAACCCTTACCCCTCTTCTGCCTTGGAACCAATACATGTGTAGTATCAATTCTAAGGGGAAGGTAAGGGTTAAAAAAAAAAAAGAAAATGCTTATGTGATACAAGAGAGATTTGTTCTCAATTTCTTCCTTTTCTCTTTCTTGTTCCTTTCTTTCCTTCTTTCCTTTTTTCAGTGAATAGGAAGCAGTTGTAAAAATAATTATTTGATAATACAAAATTTTATTTTAAAAAAGAAGACTCTAAAAGTTAAGATTGGGTCAGGTTATGAAAGGCTTTAAAAGCCAAAGAGAGGATTTTATATTTGATCCTGGAGGGAATATGGAATGACTGTAGTTTATTGAGTGGGGTTGGGGTGGTAACATGGTCAGACCTGCAATTTAGGAACATCAATTTGACCAGAGAAAAGGAAGAACTAGAGTGGGGAAAGACTTGAGGCAAGAACAGTCAAAAGTTACTGTGGTAATACAAGGAAAAAGTAATGAGGGCTTTGTTAGGGTTGTGGTAGTGTCACAGGAGAAATGGGAGTTTGTATAGATATAATAATGATGATGATGATGATAAAATTTATATAGTGCTTACTGTGTGCCAGGCACTGTGTTAAACATTTTTGAATTATTTTATTGGATTCCCCACAACACCCCTGGGAGTAGGTGGCATCATTATTCCTGTTTTACAGATACAGAAGCTGAGGCTCCAAAAGGTTATTAAATTAGAATTGAAAAGACTTGGTAACAAGATATAGATATGTGAAATGAGAGTGAGAAGGCAAAGATGACATCCCGGTTTTGAACCTGGGTAACTGGGAATTTGGTGGTGTTCTGGAGAATAATAATATTAATAACTTTTATATAGCGATTTAAAAGTTTTGCCAAGTGCCTTACAAATCTCTCACTCAATCCTCACAACAGCTAGGGGAGGTAAGGGCTATTATTATCCCTGTTTAACAGATGAGAAAACTGAGCCTTTGAGTGGATAAATGTCTTGTCCAAGATTGGACAGTTAAGGAAATGTCTGAGGTCCGATTTGAACTTGGGCTTCTTGACTCCAGGCCCAGCGCTTTAATAACTTTGCTACCCAGCTGCCTAATAGGTATAAGGTAAATGTATTTCTTTAAAAATTCTCAAGGTTTTCAATCTTGAATAGGCCCTTTCCATGTCAGCAAAGTAATTCAGAGTGACACACGTAATGACAACTTGGCTTCGGGAAGAGAACAGCATCCAAGTTCTATTTTCGTGGCTCTTGAACCTATTTCCCTTTATGTGAAATTAAGAGAGGGATGGAGGTCGGAATAGATGGCCCAAGGTCCAAGGATCCTTTCTGCTCTACATCTAGGAAGATATTTTGACAATGCTAGGACCGGGACCCGGATTTAAAATTTTTCCAAACTGCAGAACCAGGAGAACATTGTACACAGAGACAAACACACTGTGGTATAATCGAACGTAATGGACTTCTCCATTAGTGGTGGTGTAATGTCCCTGAACAACTTGCAGGGACCCAGGAGAAAAAAACACCATTCATAAGCAAAGGATAAACTATGGGAGTGGAAACACCGAGAAAAAGCAACTGCCTGAATACAAAGATTGAGGGGACATGACAGAGGATAGACTCTAAATGAACACTCTAATGCAAATACTATCAACAAAGCAATGGGTTCAAATCAAGAAAACATCTAATGCCCAGTGGACTTACGCGTTGGCTATGGGGGGTTGGGGGGGGGAGGAAAAGAAAATGATCTATGTCTTTAACGAATAATGCTTGGAAATGACCAAATAAAATATATTTAAAAAAAAAAAAGAGAAAAAAAAATAAAAATTATTAATTTAAAAAAAAAAAAAAGAGTTTACCTAAAAAAAAAAAAAAAAAAAAAAAAAAAATTTTCCAAACTCCTCTTCCTCAGACCAAAGAGCAACCATCCGGTTCCTGAGATGGTAGACAACAGTTTCTATGGCAACAGTAACCGGTCTCCGCGCGGCTGTAATCTCGCGATACCTGTCTCGGCGGAAGTGACGGTAGCGGGAGTTCCTGCGGCCCCCCCCCCACCTTGGTCAATCGCTGCAAGTCCACAGAGCTCCAACCTTTTCCCGCCCGAAGAGCTGCTGCCGTCTGGGCCTCCCTCTGCCCTGTCTCCCCATCCCCCGTTCCCTTCCTCCCCGGGATGAACATGGCGTCGGCCCTGGAGCAATTCGTGAATAGCGTCCGGCAGCTCTCCGCTCAAGGTCAGTCTCCAGGCCGCCGGGCCCAGCCCGGCCCGGTCCGGCCCACACTCCTTCACCTGGGCCGTCGCTCAGTCTCCTCAGCAGGCAGGAGGGTTCTGTGTGTGGGAGGTCGCCGGCTCGTTCCAGCCTCATTCATTCTCCTAGGCCTAGTACTGTGGCCCACCTCCCGCCAGGCTCCCGCGCCTTGCTGCGGCGGTGCCTCCCCCTCCAACAGGGACCCAGCTGGTGGCTCCGGAGGCTCGTCTGCCCGAGAGAGCTTCCCCTCCCCCTTCCGCCCCCCCAACTCCGCCTCCACCAGCCGTTTGTAGGGGGAAGGAGGAAAGGCGAGAGCGATCTTCTCCTCTCGTTCCCGAACCTAGATCCCATCCCCTCTTGGCACCCAGGCCGGGTCCCTTTCGGAGAGAGAGTCGCTTTGCTTGACAGTTTGCTGGGCGGTGACTTCCGCCATCGCTTCATACTGCACAGCGATTGGCGAAGAGGGACCCCCTTCCCTTTTCATGATTGGCCGAACGCCTGTCAGTCTTACCCGCTGCCCCTTTGGGAGCTTCTGGGGGAAGGAGGCTCACTATATAGTTTGAATTATGGGCTCCTGTTTCTCTTGGCTACTCCTGGGTTTTCTGCCTTTCCTTCGATAGCTAAAGGACATGTGCACCAACGGCTTCTCTGTCTACTTGTTTCTGCCTTCTGCTCCCTTTTCAGAACCTACAACTGTGTATCCCCCAACCCCAAACCCCCAGTAAGCCAGCAGATTTGGGAAGCCCTTCCTCATGCAGTTCAGTTTTTAAGAGTGGAATGAAGAGAATTCCAGGTGGAATTCTGGTACAGAATTATTAAAAGAGAGGTTCCCCCCTTTTTTAAAGCACTTAGGGAAGAGGTGATTATTATGAGCCAATTGTTCAAAAAAAAAAAAAAGCTGTAGTTTGGTTAAAGTACTGGGTTTGGAATGGGGAAGACCTGAGTTCAGACTTTTTAAAACTTTGTGACTTGTGATCCAGTTGCTTAATCTCTCAGACCCATAATTTTTTCATCCTTAAAATAGTGATAATAGTGCCTGTAGTACCTTCCCAAAAAGTTGCTTGTGAGGCTTAAATGGGCTGTGTGTAAAGTACTTTGCAACCTTGCAGAGCTAGTCATACATAACAGACCAATTTCATTTCCTCTCAATACAGTTTAGACTAATAGTACAAAGAAATAATCTGAGTATGTTTCTCACAGTGTCCTTATGGATTAGGTGAACTAAATGATAGAACAGTTTAAATGGGCCCGGAGTGTTGATTAACATATTGAAGAGAGGCCACTAGTGACATATTCTGCAGTTCTGCTTTTGGCCCAATTCTTTTCAGCTTTCTAATTGGTTACTTGGTTAAAGTAACTTAGATAAGATTTGCTTATAATATCTAATACATGGGAAGACACAAATGTAAACTTTAAAAAGATTTTGACAGCTGAGTTTAGTGACTGAAGTGAATAGGATGACATAACGTAGGAATAAATTCAGAAACTTGCACCTGGGTTCAGAAAAATCGTCTAGTACAGAATGAGAAAGCAATGTGGAGATCTGGGGCTTTTAATGAACTGTGAGCTTAGTATTAGAAAAAGTTGATGTGATCTTAGGCGTCACTAATAGGAGCATACAGTTCATGGTGCAAGACATAATATAGTCCCACTATACTATACTATACCATCATGACATTATTATGCTAAACTCCACTTGCCACACTATAGTGTGACTGGAAGAGGTGAGGGGACTTACAAGAGGATTAATTTAAAACATAGTGATACTTAGGCTAAAGAAGAGAAGATTTAGGGAGATGTGGCAGCTTCTTTGAGGTAGTAAAGAGTTGTCATATAGAAGTCATAATAGAAGTTAGTCTTTTTCTGCTTGGATTAAAGGGTAGAATGAAGACCCCTGGGCAAAAGATACAGGGAGCCATATTTTCAGTGAAATCTAAAGATTAACTTCCTATTAATTAGAACTGCCCCAAATCTAGATTCAGTGCTTTTGAGTACAGTGAGTGTCCTATCACTGAAAGTGACCACATGACAGAGATACTGTAAATTAGATCCATAGTTTGCATAGGAATTAGACCACATACTTCAAAGTCTCTTCCAGCATTAAGATTGTAATTCTGTGAGAGGCAATTTGTGCCTCTTCTTTTATATCTTCACTTAATTCCATGCCCTAGGTAAGGCATTCAGGACAGAGTAGTATAGTAAGGGTAAAGGGATCATGATTCAATAGAAGGAACACGACTTGGAATCAGGAGACCTAAATTTAAGTTCTATTTTCACTATTTCTTATCTAAATGACCTTGGACAAATTTTTTCATCTCTCTGAATCTCAGTTTTTTCAGATTTAAATGGGGAGAATAATAATTGCAGTTACCACTTTATAGCATTGCTTAGAGAGTCAATTGAGATAATGAAGCTTAGGTGTTTTATAATTGTGAAACTACACACAAAAATAAATTATGTCAGTTCAGTTGCATATATGGCTCTAATGTTAGGCATAATTTATCTGTACTTCATATGATCAAAGGATTTAGATCATCATGAAAGGATCATATTTATCATCTTTTCCAACCTTCATTTTGCAGATGAATAAATTGAGGCTTAGAGAGGTTAATTGACTTATTCAAAGTAATAAGTAGCAGTTCATTCCAAAATAAATGGTAATGGTTGAACTTGGTTGTTACTAAGATTTGTGTATTATTGTACATGTATATGGGGTAGCGAGGTGCCTCAGTGGATAGAGCCCCTGGCCTGAAGTCAGGAAGTCAAATCTGACCTCAGACACTTCCTAGCTGAGTGACTCTGGGCAAGTCACTTAACTCTTTGCCTCAGTTTCCTTATCTGTAAAATGAGCAAATCTCTCCAGAATCTTTGTCAAGAAAACCCCAAATAGGGTCATGAATAGTTAAGCAAGTCTGAAATAGCTAAACTAATAACAAGAAACACATGTGTATGTTTTTTTTGGGGGGGGGGAGTCTCCCTACTATAGGGTGTAAATTCCTTGAAAATAGAAATTGTTTCCTTCTTTTATGTATCCCCAAGGCCTGCCACAGTGCCTGGCTCATGGAATTTTATTATGCTTTTTAATTGGTTAGTTATCATCCTCTGTTAACTGATGCTATATGGCATCATTTCTTGAATAAGGACTTTCCTCAAGGGAGAGAAACACCCTTGTTTCATCCAATGTTTTGTTTTGTTTTGTTTACTTCCCTAACTCTTAAGCTTTCCATTTTTTCCACTGCTATAGAATGCATTGCTACTCTATTCCTTTTTGTGAATCTTCATCTGCAATATTGAAGGGGGCTAGTGAAATTTCCTTAATGTATTAGGGGCCTTTATTTCTTCTCAGTTCTGTACCTTGACATTTGATTATTGTTGCTAGTCGTAATATGATAAAAAGTAGAAAAGCAAAATTTTATTTATCTTGATTTGATCAGCTTTATATTTTATATCTTGATTATACTTCATATTTTATATCTTGATTTGATCATCAGTAACTAGTTTACCTTAAAACACTTAAATGTTACTATTTCTCCTAACCTCCCAAATACCAAGATTTCTGATAGAGAAATAGTATATGTGAAGAAGCATAGTATATCAGCCTCATTTGTTTAGTTATTTAGTTATTCTATTGATACTTTAACCAATGGATATATTTTCAGAATTAATTTTTCTTCCTAGTCCAGCACCTACTGATTCTTCTTAGTCATCAGTTATAGAATAGATTGAATATATTGTAGTCCTCCTATCTAAATGACAACATCCTAAACATCATTTTCCTGTTTAGTTGTTCTTTGTTATTCGTTTGAAACTTTTTATTACCCAAAAGGAAAGTATGTGAAGGTATTAAACATAGTTGACTCCTATTCATAAGAGCTTTGATAAACAAAGGGAATATTTTTTGGTTGAATCATCATCCTAGTACAAAAGTATATATTTATGTTGTACCTTGCCTATGTGTACCTGGCACATTTTCTTTATTTCTTTTAAATGATCTATTTAGAACTTGATCAGTTAAACGCCATTATATCCTATATTATGACTACCTGAAAAGTGAGTTAGAGCTGTAATGTAGCTAAAATAATTTTTAGTAGCAGTGATGTCATTTTTAAATGTTTTTCTTAGATAAAATCTTATATTTGTTTTCATTTCTATTTAAATCATTATATGGATCACCTATCACTTTAATAAAGAAAATATCAAATAAATGATAAATGAACAAATGAGTTATGAAATAAAAATAATCATTGTTGATGTTTTGAAATTTAAATCAGCATATCTGGAAAGAAAATGTAAGAGGATTCCAAGATTAATTCTAGTATGACTGCGATTCTTTATCTTTTTGAAGTATGTAATGCACAATCTCAATTTATGATAACTGAACATGTGCTGAGCTTTATCTGTAAGAGTATTGATACTAACCTATCAATAGTAGAACATATTCTTTAATTTGTTTTTTTTCTCTAGTGGTGATAAATTTGCATGAATACATTAACATTCATTTATGACCATGGACATGTACTTTTTAGACACCTGATAGTGTTTGAGGGAGTGGTATATAGCTTAAGCCATGATCATTGTGAAAGTTGACAGAATTAAAGGGAAAATTTTGGTGTTTAATGATTTCCTGAAATGTTTGAGAATGAAGGATATTTGTTTTTGGTATTAGCTTTAATTATTACAGCTTAGTATTTATATACACTTACAGTTTATTCTTTATTTTTTCATATTTTTACAGTGTTGTCTTTGCCCTTTTGTGTCAGTTTGTTGTGCCATGAGTGAATAATATCATTATTTGATATTTTCTAGGGCAAATGACTCAACTTTGTGAATTGATAAACAAAAGTGGAGAACTGCTAGCAAAAAATTTATCCCATCTTGATACAGTGCTTGGTGCTTTGGATGTACAAGAGCATTCCTTGGGGGTCCTTGCAGTTCTGTAAGTGTTGTTTTATTTAATAACTTGAAATTTTTATGAACCAGAGTTTTGTGGACTTATCTTTTATATGAGATGGGGAACAAATTATATAAGGAAAATTAATTTTTCTGCAAAACTGAAGCTGTCATAGTAATATCATTATAGCAGCATAGTAATGTTAGAATTGATCAAAACTATAGAATTCTGGTGCTGGATAGGACCTTTAAGATAATTTAGTTAAATTCTGTAATTTTTCAAAGGAAGAAACTGAGCCAGCAGGAGGTTAATGATTTCCTCAAGATTCTACAAGGACTTTAAACCTCTGGTCTTTTGGCACCTAGTTCTACTAATTGTGCTTATTGGTGTATTTGGTTTTATCAGGTTTTTAAATTGTTCCTTTGGACTGGCAAAGTGGGTTTTTTTTTTAGTATTAAACTCCTTTCTTTTTGAAAATGGAAGATTAATGTGACTGGTGTGAAGGGAAAGGAATATAGTTCCTACTATGTGCTAGGCACTGTGCCTTTTTTTTTTTAACAATAACCTTCCAAGGTAAGTGCTGTTATTTTCTCCATTTTACATTTGAGAAAACTGAAACATTCAAAGGTTAAGTGACTTGCCCAGGATTATATAGCTAGTAAGTACCCCAACCTGAATTTGAACTCAGGTCTTCTTATCTCTAGTCTCAGCACTCTATCTTTTGTGCCACCAACTACCTCTGGCAAATTCAGTTACTAGCATCTCTGATCTCAGAAAACCTGAGCACTTTAGACATTATTTTTCAATATTTTTATTTGAAGATTTCTAACTGGGGAAATGCAAATTCAGAGTGCTTGAGTTGTATGTGGCTGAGATGGAGAATATTCTTTTTAACTCTTGCTGCTGATTTTTTGAGATGTAGAATATTAATAAAATTACTCTTGATCTTAAGCAAAATTGTTTTCAATTCCTTTTCAGTTTTAGGCTCCCTTAATTATAATAAAATAGGAGGATCTTCTTTTTCCATTTTTAGGTATTCTAGCATAAAGTTGTTGGAAATAAACATTAGAGAACCAAATCTCAGAAAGACAATTTATGCTGTGACTTTCTTCTCTGGCATATATAAAATACTAAATACATTAAGCGGTATTTTATATTCAATGATTTGGAAAAGGACACAGTTGTAAAAGAGGCAAAATGAAGGCATGAATAAATGTAGCATATTAAGTATTATTGTATAGGATCATGTAATCACGGACCTGCCAGTTAGGGTGGTAGCATAAATGGTAATTAACTCAGCTTTTCTGTATACAACCAGGGAATTATATGAAAAAAGGACTCAGATATAAAGGAGACTGGAGGCAGAAGGTAGTTCCTCTATCTTGTCTGGTTCCATGCTAAAGGTGGCCAGAAACTAGTGGAGGCAGTGGGGGGTTGGGGAGAGATATCACAGCAGGAAAGCCATCAGAAGCCTAATAAGAGATCATTAAACCTGTGGAAGATCAGAAAGAGTTTAAAATGAAGCCAGTTCAAGATTTAGAGTAAATGAACCTGGAATCAGGAGGCAGTGGTGGGGTTGGGAACTGGAGAGCCAGAGAGAGCTCCAATAATCTGGGCCTGAAGCTAAATGTTGGCCCTGACCTATCAGGATAGAAGGCTAATGCCCAGCCTAGAGAACTTCATGAGGCAAGAGAGTCCACTTATATATTCCTCAGAGGCACAGCCGGACACATGGCCAACTCAACACTTAGATACTTGCATTGCAGGGCCGTAGAAGGCCTGAGACCAGCAAAATCTAATGGTTGTTTTATAAAAGACAGTCGGGGATGGAACCAATTTTTAATTGTTAATTATACAGGGAGCCTGAGACAGATGGGCTGAGATTAAGACCCATAAATGAATCACTAGGAGACTTGAATCAGAAGCCGGGGATTAAGGTAAGAAGGTGGAACCTAGGACTAGCTTCCTTATCCAGAAAATGAGTGGCATCTAGACTACGGAGAAGACAGGACCAAGTGGGTCCATTCCAATCTATCCGAAAGGGGAAGAGGAGTCTGGCCTTGACGCAAAGTTCCAGGCCAAGAATTGAACCTGGAGTGATATGAGTTAACATAAGAAAACAACAAACAATGAATAAATTCTGTTGGTTAAGAGAAGCTTAAGAAGCAAATTCAAAAGAAGTGAATGATTTCACAAGTACAGAGTCAGAATACTCTCGCTAAGTCAGGGGGGCTGGGGGGGAATGACATGGCTACAAGAAATATAAAAATGGCTGGAGGAAATGAAGAAGGAAAAAAGTGAAATTATAATTTCAATTGGAGCCCTTGAAGGGAGGAAGAATTTAAAGGGGAATAGAATAAATGGCTTCTCTAACAGATAGTGGAAAACCTTACTCAAATAGACTCCCTGAAAAGTCACTTGGAGCAATTAGAACTCAATGACTTGGGAGTGGCTATATAGTACAGTGTATAGAATACCAGACCTGGAGTTAGGAGGACTTGTGTTCAAATGTGGCCTCTGACACTTCCTAGCCATGTGACCTTAGGTGAGTCACTGAATCCCAGTTGCTTAACTCTTGCTTCTTTTCTGTCTTATCAAAAATAACTGACTTTGGAAATTGAGTAGACATAATGTAAGAATCATTGGATACTCTGAAAATGATGAACAAACAAAAAAAGCCTGGATGTTGTAGTTTTAAAATAATTTTTAAAAATTATCCAGAGCATCCCAAAGAAATTTTTAAAAGGGGGGAGGGGAGGACTACCTATATGTAAAAAAATATTTATAGCAGCTCTGTGGTAGCAAAGAATTGGAAACGAGGGGAAACTGAGGAGATGTCTTATCAATTGGAGAATTGCTGAATAAGTTGTGGTATCTGATTGTGATGAAATACTATGGCATTATAGGAAATGATGAGCAGGATGGTTTTAGAAAAACTTGGAAAGACTTACATGAACCCATGGTAAAGAGAAGTAAACGGTTAGGAGAATATTGTACACAGTAACTACAATATTATATAATGATCAACCACATCATGTGACGTGACTTATTTATTCTCAGCAATACAATGATCCAAGACAATTCCAAAGGACTCATGAGGAAAAATGCTATCCACCTCCAGAAAAAACCAAACAAACCTGATAGAGCCCAAGTACAGATCAAAGCATACAATTTTTCACTTTTATTTTATTCATGGTCTTTTGTCATGAGTCTTCTACAACATGACCAACAAAGAAAAATGTTTTGCATGATTTCTTATGCATAACCTAGATCAATTTGCCTATCATCTAAGTGAGGTAGAGGGGGAAGAAGAAAGGGAGAGAATTTAGAACTTAATAATTAGAAAATAGGTGTTTAAAATTGTTATTACATATAATTGGGAAAAATAGAATATAATTAAAAATTTTCATGGAATTGGGGAAAATAAAATATATTTTTTTAATTAATTACATTTTTTAAAAAAGAGAACTCCTGATCTGGTTCAAGCCCTTAAATTTATAGATGAGAAAATTAAAGCCAGAGAAGGTAATTCTTTTTTTTTTTTTTTGCCTAAGGTCATAGAAGAGAGCAAGTACTAGAGGAAATATATCCATCCCCTTCCAAAATCCAGTGAGTCTTTCCTTGTAACAAATAACTAAAAAATAAAAAAAATTTAAAGCAAAAATAAACAAATAGAACTATCCAGAGCTATTGGAACCAGAGGGCAAAGTCAAAATGGAATCCACTGACCCTGGAATCTTTTATCCAAATCTAGTTTCCAGTTCAGAAAAAGAATATCGTGAACAGCCAGAAAGAGGTTCATATACCTAGGAACACAGTCAAGGTGGCATAAGAATGAATGAATGAAGTATTTATTAAGTCCATACTATATGCTAAGCACTAGGACTACAAATAGAAAAGTACAACAGTCCTTGCTCTCAAAGAGCTTATATTCTAAATAGAGACGACTATACAAATGGAAGTGTTTCTGTTGCAAGCCAGATGAAAAAGTCCTATGGTCCTTAGGATATAGGAATGATGATGATCTTTGTCATTTACACCAATAAAATTATATCAGTTTATTATGTTGAACCATTTGACAATACCAAATTCTTTAGAGATAAGAACTTTCTTTTCTGAGTCTTTAAATACATGTGGTAGTAGCACCTCCAGGACCAGGTGCTAAGTTGCCTTTCCAGTCAGTCAGTCATAAACATTTATTAAGTATCTCCTATATGTCACGTGCTGTGCTAAATACTGGAATACAAACAAGAAAATGAAAGTTCCTATCCTCCAGGAGCTTTCAATCTAATGGGAGAGGACAACAAACAAAAGAAAGCTGGAGGATAGAGGAGGGAAAGTACCCAGCACCAGGGTTATGATGGAGAAATCCTAAGGAACATAGGGAGAAATAAGAGATGGCTGGCCTGGATACCCTTCTTCAGTGGGGCAGAAGAGACCGAAAAGTTTGAGTACCAAAGCTGTTCTTGTAGCATGATGAAGTTCTTGATGGAATTCCTAGGAATTTGGGGGAGAAGTCAAAGAAATTCAGGTAGGTGGAAAATGAAGAGTTGATAATAGTTTATGACCTTAGGTCAGATCCAGACAGCAGCAGGCAAAAGATGTTGATGGCTGAGGGTAATGGGCAGCAACTACTTTAGAGGAGAAAATCTTGCAATAGATTGCAATTCCAAAAGACAAAAGAAAAATCAAGAATAACTTAGCTTGAAAAACTGAATAAAATCCCCATAGGAGGGAAAATGTTTTTAAAAATTATTTTTATTTCATTAAATATTTCCCAATCACATGTAAAACATTTTTTTTTGCTGATCATTTTTTAAAATTTTGAGTTACAAATTCTCTTTCCCTTTTGCAAGGGCCTTTCCCTCTCCTTCAGAAGTCTAGCAATTTGCTGTCAGTTCTACATGTGAAATCATGCAAAGCATTTCTATATTAGCCATATTGCAAAAGAAAACACAGACAAAAACAAGAAAATAGCATTTGGAAAAATATGTTTCAATCTACATTCAGACTCCTATCAGTTCTTTTTCTGGAGGTGGATAACATTTTTTATCATGGGTCCTTGGGAATTGTCGTGGAACATTGTCTTGACCAGTCATTAATTAAGTCTTTCATAGTTGGTCATCCTTATGACATTGCTCTTACTGTGTGCAGTATTCCAATACTTCTCTCCTTTGCATAAGTTTCATATAAGTCTTCCTGGGTTTTTCCAAACCATCCTGCTCATTATTTCTTATACAGAATAGTATTTCATGATAATCATATATCACAACTTGTTAGCAAATTCCTCAGACATCCCCTTAATTTCTAATTCTTTGCCACCATCAACAGAGCTTCTATAAATATTTTTTGACAGATAGATCCTAGTTCTCTTTGGCATAGAGACCTAGTGCATCAAAGGATATACATAATTTTATCACTTTGGGCTTATTTCCAAATTGTTTTCCAGAATGGTTAGACTAGTTCACTACTACACCAAGCATTAGGGTCCCAATCTTTCCACATATCCTCTAGCATTTGTTATGGAAAATAGATTTTTAATAGAATACAGGACTTGCAAGAATTCCTGTTGAGAAAACTAGAGCTGAATAGAAACTATGAAATTCAAACACTGGAATGAAGGTTTCATTAGGAGGGTCTAAGTGCTGATGAAGTTCTTACATTCAAATAGGGCGAGAAGAAACTTTGTTCCTCATAGGGTCTCTAAAAGAGTTAAGTAAAAATACCAGCTTTGGATGTCGTTTTGTCCTGTTTTGTTAGGTTTTAGAAAGGGGGGTGGGGATTATGTACAATACTCTAGGACAGAAACAAGGAGGAAAGAGGAAAGTTTACTATTTCACACAAATGAGGTAGCTGAGAAGAGTATACAAATAAGGAAGAAATAGCTCATTCTTAACTGAGTTTCAGAGCCAGAAGGGGGTTAAATACACATATACATGATTATGAGAATTTTCAGAGTCCTTAATAGCTATTCAAATAAGGCACCACAAGACACTGTAAGGATGATATTAGAAAATAAGTTAAGTATTTTATAATTTAACATTTATTATTTTTACAACACAGAGAGACAGGTAAATTGCAGTTTATTCACATAAGAGTGTGACACAAACCATCAGTAGGTGGTGGATGTGTGTTGACAATTCAGATAACATTATTTTAATTATGTGTATACATGTATGTTATATGTATGTATAGAAATCATATAATGAATTTTTCTCCTGAGTACCAAAAGAATGTGCTTCTTTCAAAGCAATTTTGCTTAGAGCTGGTACTACACAAAAAGGTACTTATAACAAAAGAGAATGCTTAAATTGTTACAAAGAAAAGGATGTGTCCTTGTTGGCATAACCCTAAATTATACTAGAAAAAAGAAAACAGTACCTTCTTAGTCAGTCTGTACATCAAAGAGGCTTCACTCAGAAAGAAAAGGGAAATACAAATACTGTTGAAAATAATTTTCAACAGGAAAAACTTTAAAGATAATATAATCTGAATATTATAAAATTAAAATGACCAAGCATCCAAGTAACCTCCATCTATTCTCTTGCAGAAACTGGGGTCCATGAGTATGAAATACTGCATATGACACCACACTTTTAAAAATACATATATATGTACATATATATGTTTGGAATTTGTTTTTCTTCCTTTTTTTAAATTTCTTATTATAAGAGGCAGTAGCTCTGTCTTGGGAGGGTGTAGGTTAGGGCTACAGTAGGAGATAAGGTTATGTTAAAACAAAAGATCATTAAGAAATTCTTGTAAAAAAAGAAATTCAGCAAGAAAATAGGGAATAGGCTAGAAGATGGAGGAAGAAAATATATAAGAAGGAGAGTAGATTTGAAGAGTAAATAATCACAGCCAAAGGCAGCTTAAACCCTTACCTTCCATCTTAGAACCAATATTGTATATTGATTCCAAAATAGAAGAGCAGTATAGATTAGGCCCATGATGGTGAACCTGTGGCAAGCATACCAAAGATGGCATGCAGAGACCTCTCTGTGGGCACTTGCGCCATCCCTGGCAGAGTTAATTACTAGAGAGTCAGAGGGACTCTGGTAGTGTTGCTCCCTTCCCCCTCTCCATCATGCCTCCCTGCCCCTCTGTGCTTACTCTCAGGCCACTCCCCTCTTTTTCTCTCTCTCCCCTGTCTGGGGCAAGATGGGGAGAGGGGAGAATGGGGGCACAGCTCAGTCGGGGGGGGGGGGGGCAGGTCTCTAAAAGGTTCACCATCACTGGACTAGACAGAGATGGTTAAGTGGCTTGCCCAGGGTCACACAGCTAGGAAATCTCATTAGATTTGAAACCAGGACCTCCCTTGTCTTTGGCCTTCCTCTCAAACCCCTGTGCCACCTAGCGGCCCCCTGAAGTATGAATCTTAAGGGGAAAGAGAAGGAAATACAGAAAGGAAATAAAGAACCAGAGATTGCATTCTAGAATTAGTGAGGAGAGGAAGAACAGAGGAGTAGGAACAGACTGTTTCAATTACAGGTCACTAAAACTGATTAGATTCCTTCAATCTTTACATCCTTCACACTACCACTCCAGAAGGAAAACGATTGGTGGAAAGAAATATGTTTATAATTAGAACACCATAGAAGAATCAACAGAATGACAAAGACAGATAAAAATTTATTGAGGGGGAGAAATAAACCATTCAATTTAAAGTGCCATCTCAGTGAACATTCATTTTGCGACTAATAATATTAGGTCTCAATCCACTGAGGAAGATGGATATTAGAACAAATTCAGCAGTCCCTTTTCAATAACACCAAGATACTCTGGAATAGAATAGTTCTGAAGAATAATTGGTGAAGTAAATGAAATTATCAATGTATAAGAAAAGAAAGTAGATCTTTGAAGGAAACAGCAAGTCTAGTGATAGGAATTTAGAACAAAATACAAATATTCTGTAGCAATTAATTTTTTAAGAGAATAATGAAATTAATATGTTAAAATGTTGTAATCCAAGAAAATATCATTTGAGGGAAGGACATCAGAACTACATTACTGTAAACAAAGTAAATAGAAACTAAGTGCTTGACTGCAGTGAAAGAAAAGAATATATAAAAATATTCAGTGGGGAAAAAAACGACCATATCAGTTGTAACCTGAAATGTGAAAGGGTTCAGTTCCCTAATAAAAAGAAAGAGAGAGGAAAAATGGATTTAACAACCCCAACAGTCTGAGCATATAAGTTATAGGCCTGGGTCCTGAACCTGTGATTTCATTGATATTGAAACCTTCTAGAGGAGGAAACTACCAATACAGATTTTTCTCTGCAGTTTAAACTTAAAGATAGCCATGGGCAGGGATCTTTCAGGTTTTTAATAAAAACTAGCATTTATATAGTGCTTTTAAGTTTTGCAAAGCACTTTACAAATATCATTTTGTGGTCCCAGCAATTTATTTTTTTCTTTAACCCTTGCTTTTTGTTCAAGTAACAACTCTTTAAGACTAAAGGTCAAGGGCTAGGCAAACTGGGTCAAATGACTTGCCTAGGGTCACACAGCTAGTTAAGTATTTATGGCCAGATTTTAACCTAGGTCTTCCAACTCCAGTTCTAGTCCTCTATCGGTTGTGCCACCTAGTTGCCCAAGGTAGAAGCTATTATTATTATTATTATTTCCATTTTATATATGAGGAAACTGAAGTGGGTAGATGCTAAATGACTTGCCCAGCATCACAAAGCTAGTAAATGTTTGAAGTCAGATTTTAATTCAGTCTTCCTTACTCCAGGTGCAGCATTTTATCTACTATACTACCTAGCGACTATTTTTAAAAGTTTTATTGTATTTCAAAATGTTAAAAAAATTTTAGCTCCAGAGTACAAAAGCTGGCAGTGAGAGGCAGGCTGGCAGCAGTTTGCTGATCCTTGGCCTAGAGAATTAAAAAGATAAGCGACTTGTCTGCTAACATAGGCTGTCTGTTCCGAGATAGGACTTGAAACCAGGGTAACACCTGTTTCTGAATCCAACTCTTTATTCACTTTGGCACAATAAATAAAGAAATGTAGATTCATACAGAGTAAAAATGAAGTAATGGAACAAAATCAGTCATTTATCAAGTAACTAAAAAAACAAGAACTTCAACCAGGATTTTAGATAAGACAGAGTTGATGTTGAGAGACATAAAGACACTATACAAATGAATACACACATATACACAGTGGCAATAGAGTCTGGTTTGTTTGCTTTTTAGTCTAGAATTTCTAAATAATATTGATAATAACACAATAATGGGCAGAAACCCCGAAATTTTAGGGCTGGACAAATATAAATGAGATGGAGAACAATGAAAGTGTTAGAAAATTTAGATTTGATTGGCCCATATGGTTGCTTCAAGAGAATGTTAAAGAATATACATCTCTTAGCTTTCCAAGGGACCTTTAAAAAAGAATCATAAATAAAAAGGCAGAAGTAACAAATTCAACTTTTATAGATCATAATATAAACTAGTAATTAGTAAAGGAAATATAAATAAAAAGTATAGTTTTAAATGGAAAAGCTATGTTGTGACATCCTGAATAATGAGATCAAATAAAAAGTCATAGAAACAAATAACTATCTCAAGTATTACCAGTACTTGTTATGATTAAAATTCTCTGGAGACCATATCTTAATTTTTAATGATTATTTATTAAATAGCAGAAAGCAGGCCAGAGAAGGAAAGAAGCACTAGCCATCTGTGGCTGGCTAGCCTTTTCAGCCTCAGGCAGACTGAATGCTTTCTGATTAGAGGATTTAGGGCAAGAGTTGGGTCTTCCATGCCAGGAGTAACCATAGTGTTTAGAATGGCTACACAGCACATGCACACTTTTCCCCATTTGGTTTGGTGTTTCCTAGCTGTGGTAGCTAGCCAACTAGTCATCAATTAAGAGAATCCTTGTTTACACATAAAACAAAGAACTTGTCTCCACTCTGCTCCACCAAAGACAAAAGGTGTAGACAAAAAGAGTGAGAGCTCCACTCATGGCTTCAACCCTAAAAACAAACTGAGCTTTAAAATCAAAAAGTTTGTTTTGAGGGCCAAAAAAGGGTACAAATTAATATTAATTTTGCACATACCAAACTTTTGGAATATAGGCTAAAAAAAACCACTGAGATGAATGTTTCTCTGAAAACTTAGACGAACAAGATTAAAAGAGGAACATCAGCGAATTGAATGTGTAATTAAAAAGTCTAGAAAGTAATCCTACCTTGTGCTACAAGTCATTTCTTAGGCATAGGGCCTGGAACTGAGATTTCATTGACATAGGGAAGTTAGATGGAATAATGGATAAAGTCTTGGACTTGGAGTCAAAAAGATCTGAGTTTGAATCCTGCCTTCCGTACTTACTATCTAGGTGTCCTTGGACAAGGCCCTTAACCTTTCAGCCTGTTTCTTCATCTATAAAGTTAGGGTGATGATAATAATATATACCTCAGGGTTGTTTTGAAAACCAAATGAGATAAAAATATGTAAAAATACTTTGCAAATCTTAAAGAACTGTGTGAATACTAGCTCTCATTCTAATTTTTCTTCTCAGGGCCTCATTTTCCTCATCTGTAAAATTGAGGGGTTTTAACTGAATGGCTTCTAAGGTCCCTTCCAAGCTTTCAAGTTATGATCCTAAAACAAATACAAAAGAAGAAATCTTGAAAGTTAGAGGAAAAATAGGGAAATTTGGAAATAAAAAGACTATAGAACTAATAAATAAAAGAGCTAGGCTTTTTTTGATAAGCCTTTTGCTAACCTGATCAAGTAAAACACAAAGGAAAATTAAAAAAATGGGCAGACCAGGTAAAAATCACATCCAACAAAAAGCAAATAAAGAGAAGTATCAAACTACTGTACCCAACTAATATACCCAGGAGTTAGGCAGTGTAGAATAGTAGATAGAAGCTGGCTTTGGAGTCAGAAATATGAGTTCAATTCCCTTTTCAGACTGGCAGAGCAGATGTCTCTTTGCATTGGTAAAATAAGTTCTCTATACCAAAGAAATCACAAGTCCAGTCAAACAGCTACAACAAAACACCATTTTTAAAATTGCATGCCTCCAAAACTTGAGAATTCAAAGGAAGCAGGTGAATATCTACAAACATGCAAAATGTCTAAACAAGAAAGAAATCTTAAAACAGCTCATTCCCAGAAAAACCACCCTGCAAGCCATAAATGAGTGAATGACCAGAAGGAGAAAAAATCCTGAGCCATTTGAACTTATTTACATATGAATTTTATCAAATGTTTAAATGAAAAGCTGTTATAAAATCTTTTTCTTAAATATGGAGACAGAAGGCACTTTACTAAAATTCTTTTATGAGAAAATTATAGTCCCTGTACTTAAATCATAGAAACAAAGCAGATAAAGACCAATGTCAATAATTAATTTGACACAATTTTTAAATGAAACCCTTTCAAAGAGAGTACAGCAATAGATAGATCCAGAAAATAATTTATTATGCTCAATTTGTATTCATCAGGGATTCATGATGGTTCAGCTGAAGGAAACAATTAGCATAATTAATCATAGGGACAACACTTGTGATTTCTTTGGTAACTACCAGTTATGAACTTCCTCTATTTATGCAACTTAAATTGCCCAGGGCACTGAGCCATTCAATGCCTTGCCTGGATTTGCTTTGTCAGTATCTATAACAGGACTTGTGCTCTAGTATTGCTGTAAGACCAGCCGTATCCATTACACCAAACTGTCTCACATGATTATATATATATAAATATATTTACACACACACACACACTATAATATAAACAAAAACAGTAAAACCCACATGATGATTTTAGTAGATGCAGAAAAAGGTGTTGTTGTTGTTGTTGTTGTTTACTAAAAATGGCATAGAAAGATCTTTCTTTAATATGCTCAAAAACATATCTCAAGTACCAACATTCTTTACAATAGCAAGATATTAAACACTTAGTTTTCTTACTGTCTCTGTACTAGGGTAAAACAAAGTGGTTTCCTCTCCCTGCTATTACTTGTCTTAGATCTAGAAATGCTATCTGTGGTTATAAGAACACAATTAGAGCTATAAACATTATTAGAGAGGAAATATGAATATCTTTATAGATTACTTAATAGTTTAATATAAAACTGAAAAATTAATGAAGAAAATAGTCAAAATGATTAATAGCTTCACTGAGGTTTGTGGATACAAAATAAACCCAACAAAAAAAAATCATCATTTCTCTAGGACTTTAAAAAAAAAGAAGAAACTATGATAATATGAGAAATTTCCCTCAAAATCTCTGCTAAAGTACATAAAATCTTGGAAGTTCACATACCAAAACACAAAACTAATAGGAATGAAACTGCAAAACACTCTTTGACAAAAATAAGGGAAGACATAAATGGATAGCTATTCCATGCTCATAACTGAGTAATTCCAATATAATTTTAAAATGCTATCAAAATTATTTTATGGATTTCATGCTATTCCAGTCAGGTTACAAAGAAGGGATACTTTATAGAATAGGACAAAACAGCAATTCATTTGGAGGAATAATAGATGTAGAATCTCAAAAGAAATAAATGAAAATGAAAAGTAGAAAAAAGCAGAAAATAAAGAAAAGTATAAATGAAAGGGACACATAAAACTTTACCAGACTTTGAATTATATTATAATCAGTAGTCATCCAAACTATTTGGTACTAGTTCAAAACAGAAAAAGTGAATCAGTAGAATAGACTGCATAAGCAAGAAACAAAAGCAACTGAAAACAGTAGTCTAGTGTTTGATAAACTTAAATACATAAATTTCTGTGGGGTAGGGATCTCCCTTTTTGATAAGAAATGCTGGGAAAATTTGAAAACATTTTTGTAGAAATTCAACTTAGACTATACATCATCTAAAAATGGATATACTGTAAATTAAGGCACATCATAAAAAATAGAAGAGAGTAAAAGATATACCTTTTACAACCGTAGCTATGGAGAGAATCTTAAATAAGAAAAATAGTTTTGATCACATAAAAGTTAAATTTCTGCTGTAAAAAAATAATTGCAGAAAAAAGAAACTCGAGCAGAGAAAATTTTGCATCTTCAATTCACCAACAAATTAAAAACAACTACTGGGTTTGCAAACTGGCAAAGTTTGGAAGATGGGAACTGTTAGTATTTGAGAGGCTAAGAGAAGACTATTTAGAACACTAGTCCTCAGAATTGGTCCAAGTGTTCCAAATACAATTTTGGAATTATGAAAGAATAGTGTGGGGCAGCTGAGTGGTTCAGTGGATTGAGAGCCAGGCCTAGAGACGGGAGGTCCTAGGTTCAAATCTGGCCTCAGACACTTCCCAGCTGGGTGACCCTGGGCAAGTCACGTAACCCCCATTGCTTAGCCCTTACCACTCTTCTGCCTTGGAGCCAATACACAGAATTAAAAAAAAAGAAGAAGAGAAAAGAATAGTGAACTGTTCATACCGGTGAACCAATAATACCATTCTAAAATTAGAGACAGAAGCAGTCAATCAAGAAACATTTATGTGCCTGTCAAGTGCTTACCCTAATCCTCTTGTGCTAGGCATTGCATTTTTAAGCACTAGGGTTACAAATACAAAGAATGAAATAACCCCAACTCCCAAGGAAGTTATAGTTTAAGACCTAATATATATATATATATATATTATATATAATATATAGAGAGAGGGATTTCATTTGGTGTGCAGAACTCCCAGATCAGCACCTTCCCTGAAGCTTAAAGTCTTAGTTTCTTGAATACCATGAGGTTGTGACTTGTCCAGTCAGTATGTTTGAAAAGCAGAACTTGAACCCAAGTCTTTCTAGATTTGAGGCTAGTGCTCTATTCATTTCGCCTTTCCGCCTTCAAGGGTCAGTCTATCAATCCAGATATTTATAACAGCACTCTGTGGTAACAGATCATCATTTCTTTGACGAATGGCCGGGGAAATACCATCTTATATAAACATTATAATAGGTCAGACCTGGCTCAGGCTGGGCTGCTACTTTTAGGTTCAAGATCAGCACATCAACTTAAAAGTTTAGTCATAGCGGAAGAAGTCAATTCCAATGAACAAGGCAAGTGCCCTCTGTGTGCTGGGAGTCTAAACAAAGAGACAAAAACAGTCCGCATGCGAGGAGCTCGTAGTCCAGGGAGGGAGACAACATGCAAACGTATTTGAGACATACTGGAGAGAAATCAAAGCTCTAGCATTAAGAGGGTTTAGGAAAGCCTTCTTACAGAAGGTAGGATTTTAATGGCTACTTGAAGGAATTTGGGAGGGAGAGATGAAGAGAAAGAGAATCCTAGGCATGAGAATTAGCCAATGGAAATGCCTAGAATTATAGTGTCTTGTGCAAGAAACGGCAAGGAGGCCAGTATGACTAGATCATAGAATGTGGAGGGGGGGGTAAGGAGTAAAGTGAGGCACAAGAAGAATGGGAAAGTAAGAGGGTACCAGGTTAAGGGCTTTAAAAGGAAATTTGAAGGATGATGCCTGGCAGGGATAGATAGTTCACTTGAGGAATTTTTAAGGAAAGGTGAGACATGAGTATGTTTGTAGATAGCAAGGAAGCTGCCAATAGAAAGAAATTAAAAATTAGTGAAAGAGCGAGATGATAAAGCGAGCTGTCTTTCCAAGAAGACAGATTGGAGTGGGATCATGTGCTTGTTGAGGGGTTTGTCTTTTTTTTTTTTTTTTGCCTTATCATGTGAGGTGGGAAGCATACCAGGGAAGGATATTCATCGAAGATAATCTTGATTGAGCTGAGTGCAGCATTCCTGTGGCAGTGTGGGTCATATTCCTGAGGGTTAGGTTAGAAGCCCAAGCAAGCAACATTAGCCCCATGTGTCTTGTTTGTTTTTGTATTCAGATGCATAGGAAGCCATGTCAACAGCCCAAACCTTAGTTTCCTGAACCAATTAAATCTTGAGCACAGCTTCATTATTTTTTAAGGAAAAACTACCATAATCTACATGGAGATAGGATATTGCTTACATTACAAATGTAATATAAGTAAGAAAAGAATGTCAAAGATCTACTGGAGTTTGGGGTGATTTTTGTGAACTGATGCAGAGTAAAGTAAACAGAGCTAAATGAATATACATAATGACGATGGCAATATAAACAAAAAGGTTACCTAATGGAAGCCAAACTCTTAGCCACTGAAAAAACATTGATTGTACAGAGGCACTGGTAATGCAGTATGCCTCTCTTCTCACAGCAAAGAGGGAAGGGATGTATAGGCCAGAATATCGTATATACCCTGTCAGATATGGTAATTGTTTCTGATGATACTTTTGCTTAATTGTTTTTCTTTGTTATAAAGGGAAGGTTTCTTAGAAATGCTAGGGATAAAGAAAAATCAATAAGACATTTAAAAAATACATTTCAAGGAAGGAGTAAAGATTTATGTACTTCTGGCATTAATATCTGTAAATTATTTTCCTACGTATCTTCTTGTTTCCTCACCCAGAAAATAAAAATAATTGAATTTTTGTCTCCTTATTTTAGGTTTGTGAAGTTTTCTATGCCCAGTGTACCTGACTTCGAAACATTATTCTCACAGGTTCAGCTTTTTATCAGCACTTGTAATGGGGAACATATTAGATACGCAACAGACACTTGTAAGCTATATGTTAATTTATTTTTTTCTGTGGAATATGTTTTGTGTTTACTATAATTACTTGAATTATTTTTTTATTGTTTTATTTAGTTGCTGGTCTTTGCCACCAGTTAACAAATGCTCTCGTGGAAAGAAAACAGGTAAGAAATTTTATTTAGTAATTATAAGTTCAATCTAAAATACTGTTTGTCTAACTTAACTTGTTCAGATTAAAGCTAATAATATTAATACTTTGTTCATATTTCTTCCCAAGCAACTCAAAGTACTTTCCCCATATTATTTAATTTCACCATTTGGAGTAGAAGAAATAGACACAAAAAGATTGATTAACTTTTCTTCGGTAACCAAACTAGTTAGTGTTGCCTGAAGTGTAAGGCACTAGTCTTAGAACTCAAACTAATTTTTATTTTATTATAGCATATTGCCTTTCTTTCTCTTTGAATTTAAAATAGATTTAAATGTGCTGGTTTGAGAGAGACAGAAATTCAAAATATGGGTTAGTTCTTATTTATTTCTTTGTTTGCTTATTTATGTTTTTAAACCCCTACCTTCTGTTTTAGAATCAATACTGTCTATTGGTTCTAAGGCAGAAGAGCAGTAAGGGCTGGGCAATAAGGGGTGAAGTGGCTTGCCCCAAAGTCACACAGCTGGGAAGTGTCTGAGGTCAGATTTGAACCTAGGACCTCCCGTCTCTAGGCCTGGCTCTCAATCCACTGATCCACCCAGCTGCCCTCTGGGTTAGCTCTTTCTTATTAAGAACACTGTAGTTTGAAAAAAAAAAAGGCTCATAGCAACAAACCAGTCTCTTGGCATGCGAGTTTATTTAGTATATTTTAAAATGTGACTATAAAATGACTATTCCACAAGCAACCCAGAAAAATCATTGAGCATTCTTTCTTTAATTATATCTTGCAGTGTAAGGACCTACTTTTGGTGGTATTTTATTTCTGTGCCAAATTCAAGTTTGAGATAATGTTCTTGGTAGGAGGATTTACATTGTTCTAACAGATTTTTTTTTAAACCTTTACCTTCTGTCTTAGAATCAATACTATGTATCAGTTTCAAAGTAGAAGTGTGGTAAGGGTAAGGGCTAGGTAATTAGGTTTAAGTGACGTGCCCAGTATTGCATAACTAGGAAGTGTTTGAGGACAGAGTTGAAATCCCAAACCTCTCTGTCTCCAAACCTCCCTCTCTATCCACTGAGCTACCTAATTGCCCCATTTTTATTGGCAATTTAAAGATTCCTAATACACTTACTCTAGCTTATGTCTCAAAAAATAGTGGTACTTTACAACCATTATCAGTAATTTCATCAATATATTCCCTTAACTGGTGCAAATCACCACCTTTCTCTACCTACTTATCTGAATATGTTTCTTATTCCATAAGTCAGCCAAAGAAGATCAGCTCAGCATACTGGAAGACTTTTCCTTTTTCTTTAAAATCTTGGAGATATTAATGTTGTCTTTTGTATTTGATGCATGCCCAACTCACTTTTTTTGGTTAGATATTGGTTGGATAAAGTTCATGATGTTTCCTGTAGTGTAAGAGGTTGGGGATATGCCAGAACTTCTTTCTATAGGCTGTATTTTGTTTGTGTAAAGTGAACTAAAAATTAAAATTTTTCTTTATTTAAAAATTCAAGAAGTCTTCGTGCTTTGAGAGACTGACTTCCATAGCAAATAGCCTTCTCACTTTCAAAGTCAATGCTGAAATCGCATTGTCTCCTAAGAAACTCTTTCAAACTGAAAGCCCGGTTTTCCTATTACTAAAAACAACAGTTTCCTGAAAGGCTATGGAAACCTCAGATTGTTGTTTAAAGGAACCTATCAATTAGTATCTTTTTTATTTGTAAGTGACAACCTAAGATCCAATGTGCTGCCATCTATGAGAACTTATCTGAAAGAGATGTCATTTCTGACAGCCCCTGCGAGGAATTGGTATCCTCAGACAAGCCATAGACAAGATGCAGATGAATACAAACCAGCTGACCTCAATACATGCAGATCTCTGCCAGGTAAGCAGTATTGTTATGAGCACATTTAAAGATTTACGGTTTTTGTAGTTGCATATTTTATATATTCAATGTTACAATCAATAGGGGAATAGTATTGTTTTCACAAACCTAAATCTGGAAATGATAGCTTTCTGAGACTAGTCAGAATTGACAGCTATCCATTTTTAATGAGTCACATAGGAACAAATGATACTAATAGAAGGTATTGCTAGGGATGATGAAATGCTGGGCGAGAGACTTTAGGGGCACAGGTGGTGTTTGAGGCATGCCTTTCAAACTAGCTCTTGTTTTCAACAAGGATAAAGGGGGAGGGAATAAGCATTTATGTAGTGCGCACAAAATGCCAGGCACTGTGCTCTTTACAAATATCATCTCATTTTATTCTCAAAGTAACCCTGGGAGGTAGGTGCTATTATTATTCTCATTTTACAGTTGAGGAAACAGAGGCATACAAAGGTTAAGTAATTTCCCCAACGTCACATACTAGGGAATGTCTGAGGGGAGATTTGAACTCAGATCTTCCTGACTCTAGGCCCAGTACATTATCTGCTGTGCTGCCTAGCTTTGGTCAAAGAGTACAATCAGTTTTATGACTTGTTGCATATTTTTCTCAAAAATATTTGAACTAGCCTCTAATCTTACTACTAATGTAAAATGTTCCTGTTTCTCCAAATCCCTTCCAGCCTTAGATTTTTATCTTTTTTACTTTTAGTATGTTTAATATTGTAGTGGATGTATGGTAGCTTTTAGAAAAAAACAAAAAACCTTACTTTCCATCTTAGAATCAATACTTTGTATTGTTTCCAAGCAGAATTACAATAAGAGCTAGCCAGTGGAGGTTACGTGACTTCTCCGGGGTCACAAAGCTAGGAGTTGTTTAGGAAGCTGAATATGAACCTAGGACCTTCCATCTCTAGGCCTGGCTCTCAATCCACTGAGTCACCTTGCTGCCTCATATGGTAGTCTTTTTATCTTTTCATTTCCCTGATTTTTAGCAAGATGGAAGTCCCTTCCTGTGGCTTTTAAGTTTATATGTCATCCATTTTAAATTAGCTATGTGTCTTATACTTAAATTTATTCTATTTTGGGAACCTGTGATCCATTAGATATCTTGGTGTCTGTTGTCTTTTTTTTTTACCTTTATCTTCCATCTTAGTATCAATTTTAAGACAAGAGAGCAGTAAGGGCTAAGTGATTTGCTCAGAGTCGTATAGCTAGGAAGTGTGTGAGGCAAGATTTGAACGGTAGACATTCTTGAGTCTCTTGTAAATTTCTCATGATTTCTGGAGGGTCCCCAGAATTCTCTTTTTCACTGAACATTTTTCATGAACTTTCTTACGTAGTATATAATACTTGTTCAGTGTGCTATCGTTTCTATCTTTATGAGTCTCATTGTTTTCAGTAGCTCATCTCTGGCGTCCCTCCTCACTTGTCATTTCTTCCCCATCTGCTGATGTGACATGGACCTTTTTCTGGCATTGTATATTCTTAGCCTCCTTTAGTGGTTTGGAGGTTGAGGAAGAGTTACTGGGGCCTGGCTAGCTGTTTGTCTAGGGCACTAGTTCTTAACCTGGAATCTATGAGCTTATTTATTTAATGCTTTGGTAATTTAATCTCAGTAGAATTTATTTCCTTTGTTTACTTTATTCATTTAAATGCATTCTTCTGAAGAAATTACCAGACTACCAAAAAGTCCATCTTACAAAAAAAGGTTTAAGAACAGGTCCAGAGTAAACCCTAAGATGGTGGTAACAACAACAATAATAATAATAACTAAAATTTATGTAATCCTTGATGTGTGCCAGGTATTGTGCTAAGAGCTTTACAATTATTATCTCAATTAATCCTTACAGCAGACCTGGGAGGTAGAGACTCTTATTATTATTTCCATTTTAGAGTTGAGGAAACTGAGGAAGACAGAAATGAAGTGACTTGCCTGAATTCATACATGAATTTGAACTTGGGTCTTCCTGAATCTAGGCCCAGCACTCCCCATTCCACCCCTTGCTGTCCAAACTAGAAGACAGACTCAACTAGGTTTCTAGTGCTTTTATGCAGAGGTTTGGAATCCCCATCCTCTAGTGAGTTCTGCTCTGGGGACATGTTTCCTCTAGCACCTAGCTTCCAGTTATGCTTCTTTTGTGTGGCTTTACCCAGTGTCCAAGCAGATGGAGACCCTTGCCCATGAGGGCCCTGAACAGTGGTGCTTGCCGTTTGTGGGAGTGGACAACTAATGAGAACTCTCACTTGAATTCAGTAATGTGTTGTACTTTTTAAAAAATATTCTTTTTCAATATGAACTCAGTAGCCAATTTACATGAGGCGCAGAGCAAGGTGGTGTCAAGAGAACCAGCTCAGTAGGAGTCCAGATCCTGCCTCTGACACTACTTGAGTCACCTTGACTAAGTCACAAGCTCTCTGAGCTGTCAAATGATGGAGACTCCAAGGGCTCTTCCAGCTCTAGACTTTTGACCCTATAAACATTTCACTATACAAAGGATAACAGGAAAGATTGTTATATATAAAACCATGAGCGTTTGTTATAAATAATTCCTATTTTTTCCTGTGTTAAAGGATAGGAACAAATTTTCCTTGTTTTAGTATCCTTCTGAACTTCTCTGTTTTCTTTTTTGTATTTTTAATATTTTATTGATGCTTTTTCCCTTGTTTTTCTTTGTTCTTTTTTTTGCCTCTGTCATTATCTACTTACTCACTTCAACCTATCTCCCCAAAAGCAAAGAGTAGCAAGGTGGCACAGTGTATAGAGTGCCTGGCCTGGAGTCAAGAAGACCCGAGTTCAGATCTGGCCTTGGACACTTAGTAACTGTATGACTCTGGGCAAGTCACTTCACCTTATTTGCCTCAGTTTCCTTATCTGTGTCAAATGAGCTAGAGAAGAAGATGGCAAACTATTCCACTGTCTTTGCCAAGAAAACCCCAAATGGGGGCATGAAGAGTGGGATGCAACTGAACAACAAAAAGCAAGTGATCTTGTCTGAAGATATCTTGTCTTATTCTGTACCTTTTGATTTCTCTGACAAAAAAATGGGAAGGATGCTTTATCTTTACTCCTCTGAAGCCATGATTGATCAGAACTCTGAAGTCTTTCAGAGTTTTTTCCTTTGCATTTTTGTGGTCATATGTTTACATTGTAATTGTAGTTCTGTTTCTTTCCAGTTCTATCCATTTGTACAAGGCTTTCCAGATTTCTTTTTCTTTCTTATTTTTTCTTAAACCCTTCATGCTGTCTTATAATCGACAAGAATCAGTTCCAAAGCAGAAGAGGGGTCAGGACTAGGCAACTGGGGTTAATTGACTTGCCCTGATTCACACAGCTAGGAAATGTTTGAGACTAAATTTGAACTCAGGACCTCCCATCTCTAGGCCTGGCTTTCTATCCCCCTAACTACCCCCATACTCATAAATTCCTATGGCACAACAATATTCCATAATGTTCATAAACTACAATTTATTCTTCTGTTTCCTAGCAGATGGCTCTTCACCTATTTTGTTTCTACTTCTTTGTTTCAACATAAAGAGCTGCTGTATGGTTTTTGATTTTTTTCCCTTTCACAGTGCCTACTACATATTAAGAGCTTAATAAATGTTTGTTGACTGACTAATTTTCCCTTTGTTCTCAATCTCCTTCCTCGTATGCTTACACTATCTAATGACTTTAGGGTATAGTTGCTGATTATTTTCCAGAATGGTTTGACCAGTTCATGCATCATTATAAATACTCCTGTCCTTCCATTACTCTTCTAACAGTTACTATCTGACAGGTATAAGGTGGGATCTCAGAATTGTTTTGATTTGCTTTTGTCTAATAATTAGTCATTTGGAGCAGTCTCATGTGATGGTTAAGAAGTTCATACCCTTTCACCGTTTTTTCATTGGGGAATGGTTCTTTGTGTTCATTCATTCCCTATATTATGTTCATTCCTTGCGCATAGCATGTGTTTCATATTTGTTTATTGAATTGAATTGAGATTGGAATTTAGATTATGGACTGCAAATTAAGACAAAAGATTTTCATCAGAGATGAAATGTACCTACGTAAGACTGAAAAATTTATTTTTGTAGCCATTACTTTTTTGGAGACTTGAAGATTTGACCTTTAAAATGAACATTAAAGGGACAGAATGAAATTGCCTACATGTATCTACTAAACCATTTACCAAAGGAGAGTTAGCAAACAAAACATAGGAAGGTGAATGTTAGCCCATTAGTTCATAGGAAACTATTATAAAAGCACAACCAGCAATTAAAACTATGGTTTTAAAGTACAGATGAACTGGAGATTTTCACATGCTTCATTTCATGTCGATTTTCACTGAAACTTGGTAGGATGGGACTTGGCCAGAGTGTAGCCAAGGAATTGTATACTTTGTTGCAGAGATAATAAAATAGGCAACAAACTAGGATTATATATTAAGAGATTATATTCCTGTGAGAAAATCCAGAAGCATAGTAGGAAAATAGTTGGGTTAGAATAAATTGAAGAAAGAAATGAGGTCATATTGTGAATGTAATATTCTATAGACCAGTGATGGAGTGCTGGGCCCCACCCCCACCCCCCAGACCATGTGCTAAGATTGCCCTGAACTCCCCCCCACCCCCCATTCCAATTCTCCCTTCCCTGTGTAGGGAAGGGAGGAAGTACTCCCATTGGGCTGCTGGGCAGAGGGGCGGGAAAAATATCCTCAGGTTCATGGAGAGGGGGAGGGGGACAACTCTGCCCTGAGTCCCTCTGGCTTTATAATAATGAACTCTGGCAGGTGATGGCAGACATGTCCACAGAGAGGGCTCTATATGTCCTTCTTGGCACATGTGCCATAGGTTCCGCATCATGGCTATAGACCATCTAACCAGAAAGAAGAAAAACATCTTCAATATACCAGTTGTGCTGGAATTCATTTCTTTTCCAAATCTGAGCATCTGATATATTTGTGGCTAACCTTACTGATAATTTGATTCTTTAGAAGATAAAGGAAATAGCAAGAGGGAATACCATTCTGGACCTGATTTTTGCCCAGTAAGGGAGGGGACTGGTTGCTGAAGGAAAAACCATAGGAATCTTTAGAAGAAGTGGCCATTCCATCTCAAAAGTTAGAGGAAAAGAGGACAGTGAGGCATAGTCTGATACATAATCCTAAATGTTGGAGAGAATGGTCTTAAGAGACCAGAGAGAGGGAGCACTAGAATCCCAAGGCTCAGAATCTTACAGGGAAATTAGCTCTATAGGGATGAAGAGTTCTAACACATAAAATTTTGATAGACAAATATTTTGGATGATGAAAGAAAAGGAGAGCTCTCAAAAGAAACTGATGTGAGTTGATACTTAGGAAACTCATTAGCCAATTTGGACTTTAAAGGCTATATATATTCTTTAAATAGGCCAGAGTCTGTAAAATTGCCATAGAAATGATGTAAACTTGAGTTAAAAATCTGCCATAGTATAGTTTCAGTCTGAAATGGCAACTGCAGTATAAACATGGTGATGTTGCCCAGATAATCCAGAGAATCAAAAATCATGCTAGTCATTCTGCTATATATTGTAGACCCAAAATCCAGTAATGGCTGCCATCACAACAGCTCCACAAAGTATTTGCTTAAACATTTTTTCTTTTGTTCTTTAAGGATCATAAGTTCAGTCTGTTTAGGGGTGCCAATCAGTAATAGATGGTATTTTGTTATATGTAGGGACTCCAGAGCAGGTAATAGAGAATGCAGAAAAGTGTCATGATTCTGTAACAAGTGCCAAAAATTCTTAGTGAGCTGGGAATGTTGATGAGCACCAGAATGTTGATGTAGAGATCTCTTGATGTGGAAACACCTTCTACCAGTGCAAACAAGCCGGTCATTTGTAGCTTATATTCTCTTTAATTTCATTTTATATTCATCTTAAGAGAATAATGTATTCCATGTATAAACAATATCCGATTGCAAACGCCTTCTCAGTAAGGGAGGGAGAGAGAATTTGGAACTCAAGAATTTAAAATTTGAATATTAAAGGTTTTTTACTTGTCATTGACAATTTTTTAAAATAAAAAATGTATAAACTAAAAGAATAATGCACTTTTCCCTTTAAGTTTAGCTTTTTAAAAATAAGATGAATGTAAACTTAAATTACATTATTATAAACTTAAATTACATTATTTCTCTTCTGAAAAATTCCTTAAATCTGTGAAATTACTGCTTTAGTTCAAGTTAATTTAATGCTTTGATGTTTTCTTATAGCTTTGTTTATTGGCAAAATGCTTTAAGCCTGCCCTTCCCTATCTGGATGTGGATATGATGGACATTTGTAAGGAAAACGGGGCTTATGATGCAAAGCACTTTTTATGTTACTACTACTATGGTGGAATGATCTACACGGGGCTAAAGAACTTTGAAAGAGCACTCTACTTTTATGAACAGGTAAGTATTTCTTAACTTTTATGATCAAGGCAACACAGTTTATGTATTAAATTGATCTAAGAGGTTCGAGTTTTGTGGGTAGTTTTCTTTTAAAAAATTTATCATTAAATATTGTTTTAATAGTAATTTAAATATTTGTGAAATATTGTCAAATAATCTTTGACCCAAAAAAAAGGTGATAGTCCTAATTAAGGAAGCCAGGGTGCTATAATAATATAAAAAATGATACTTATGTTTATGTAGTACTTTTTAAAATGGAAAAGGTGGCCTTCTTGCACCTCATATGACATAGCTACAAGACAACCACTGAATCAGAGGTCAAGACATTGAGGCTCAGCCATAAATATCTGTTGGGCAAAATCATTTTGCTTCTGGTTTCCTCATCCATAAAATAAGGAGGTTGGATTAAAATATTTTTAACTCTGCCTTTTCCAATTCTAAAATCTTGTAATTCTAATTAACTAGCTCTAATAATTCAAGTAGATGATCCTTGTAATGAAAGACTAATAACAAGTAGTCTAGCACATAGAGAATGCTGACCTCAGTCAAGAGGACCTAGGTTCAAGTCTCCTCTGACATATATTGATGTGATCTGGGATTAGTGATTTAACTTTTTAATGATCCAGGTCTGAGATGATGAATTGCAAAACAGTTATAGATATGTGTTGGCAGAGGTTTCTTCCCTTAGAACTTCTCTGATGAACTCACAGATCCAGACTAAAATTGAAGACTTATGTAGTACAGAGAAGACAGTAGGTACAATGGTTAGAATACCAGGCTTGACATCTGGAAGATCCAAGTTCAAATTTAACCCCATGCATTTAGTAGTTGTGTCACTTAATTGCTATACATTTCAGTTTACTCATCTGTAAAATGGAGGTAATAATAGTACTTAACTCCCAGGATTGTTATGAGGATAAATTGAAATAACAATTGTAAAGTGCTTTGCACAGTGTCTAAAAAATAGTAAGCCCTATATAAATGTTGGTTATTATTACTTTCTTTTTACAATGATAATTTCTTTTTCTTAAATATTTTTTTTAGTTCCAAATTCTCTCCTTCCTCTATCCATGTGCTACCCATTACATATATGAGGTCATTTAGAACATTTTCACATTAGCCATGTGTCTACCCATCTCCCACCCTGCCATAAAAAAAGACAAGAAAAATAAAGTGAAAAAATATACTTCAGTGTGCATAGTTCATTAGTTTTATCTCTGGAGGTGGACAGCATTTTTCATCATACTCCCTTGGGATTATTGTGGGTCATTGTATTGATTAGAGTAGCAAGTTTTTCACAAGTGATTATTATTATAATTTTTTGTTATTGTGTACAGTGTTCTTCTAGTTCTTCTCACTTTACTTTGCATCAGTTCATATGTCTTCTCAAGTTTTTATGAAGCCATTCTCTTCATAATTTCTTTCAACACAATAGTATTATTCCATCACAATGGTAGGCTACAATTTATTTGGGCACCTTGTCAGTTTCCAATTATTTGCTCCAACAAAATGAGCTACTAAAAATATTTTTGTACATTTGAGTCCTCTTCCTTTTTCTTTGATCTCTTTGGGATACAGACCTAAAAATGAGTTTGCTAGGTCAGATGTTAGGTAGATTTTTAGGACCCTTTGAGGTACAATTCCAAATTTTTTTCAGAATGCTTGGACCAATTCACAACTCTAATAGTTGTACATTAGCTAGTGTACCTATTTTTACACATCAGCATTTGTCATTTTCCTTTTCTGTTATATTAGCCAATCTGATGGGTAAGTTGGTACCTCAGAGTTGTTTCAATTTGTGTTTTGCTAGTTAATAGTGATTTAGAGCATTTTTTTATTGTAAGAAATAAAATTAGGACTCTGGTCCTTATTTTTCTTAAAGTTTATTAGTTACTTGGATAGGTAAAGACAGAGAGAGAGAAAAAACCTATTCTAGCTAGCCACATGGGTGGTCTCAACATGACTTCCTTAGCCATCTTCTTGGCTGGTCACCTGAGAAAAAATGGAGGGCAGACACTTCCTGGAACCCCTTCTTTTATTCCTCCCTTTTGGGAGTTCCTGTCTTTTTAGACTGTTGTTTTCTTTTTTAACTATTTCCCACTTTTCTTGACAAAGCTCTTCCACCTTTCTCAAAATCTCAGATTTAAATTCTTCAAGAGCTTGTGGTCAATTTCCATTTTTTTTGAAGGTTTGGGTGCATTTACTTATTTGTCATCCTCTCCTGTTTCCTCTGTAGTCTGGATTTTTTTTTCTCCATAAAAATTATCCAGGGTCAAAGCCACCTTGTTCTTCTTAGTGATTGGAAGTTGTACTTTCTGGGCATCGTTTGCCATCACTATGCTGGTTTTTCCTTCACTTTCCAGTCAGAATTCTGAGTGAAGAAGGCAAGCTCTCTGTGTATGGAGCTAAGGAGCACAATTTTTGCCTGAGGCCACCTCTTGAGTCTCTGCTGCTTTTTCTATGTGTTGCTCTTCTCTGTGCTATCCCCGTGCCCAAAGTCCGCACTCTTTAGCCTGCTGGAATCTCAAGTCTAGCTGCTCTCAGGGGTAGGTCTCTGGTGGTCTTAGTCAACTGCCAAGGACCTAGAGGTGCCCCTCTTTTGCTCGTTGGCTCTGACTCTGGCTTTGTAGGTGAGGTATGGGAGGGTTGATCAGCTCATGTTTTGGTGGGAGCTATTTCACCTCCTTAATAGCATGGAAATGCCCAAATCCCATGTACCTTCAATACTGTGCCCTACTGTGGAGTCCCGTTGTTCATCTGAACTTCATTTTTTTGAGATAGTCTATATTGGTAGGTGATGAGGAGAGGAAAAGTCCTGCTTTTCCACTGCAGCCATGTTAACCCGGAAGTCCCCAGAATCATTTCCGGATCAAGTGCCTAGGTGACCTTCCCATGACCCATACTTGGTGGCATTGGTGACACAAACTCTCACAGACTCTCATAGACGCATGCCAACTGTGTTACCCAGAAAAGAGGGGGGAAAGGAGAACTTTGATTCTTTGGGAGACCAGCATGTTAAAATCTTACCTGAGGTTTCTGGGCGATTAACATGTCAGATCTCCCCAACAAGTCATTCCATATATGTACCTTATTCCTCTAAAGATTTTCTTAGTAGAGGTGTATAAAATATTGTACTTTACATAGGAGTTACAACAATTTGGAGAATAAGGGGAAAAGAAAAGAAAAAGGAGAAAGAAAATAAAAAAAATTGGTAGACATATTGACAAAAAGCCAATGGGGGGCATTCCCCTTTAGCATAAGAGTTTACATTCAGAATAAATGATAGCTTCGGCCCCCTTCAGTTCAGTTCATTGAATCCCAAAGTTCATTCTGGATCTATTGATGTAGAGTGTGGTTTCTGTAGGCATCCTTATGGCACCTTCTCCAAAAGATCTAATTTCTTGATTTGGGGCATTAGTGATTTTCTCTTCCCAAAATTGCTTTAAAAGATCTTAAACCTCGGATTTTAGGATAATTACATATTTATATGACTACTGATAGCTTTGATTTCTTCTAAAAAATTCCTGTTTATATTCTTTGACCAAATATCAATTGGAGAATGGCTTTTATTTTTATAAAATTATCTATTTCCTACATATTTGAGAAATGAAAAAAATGATGCCTTTTATTATAGAAACTTACTGTAAGTTTTTTGTTTCTTTTTTTTCTTCCAATTTTGACAATATCAGTTTTGTTTGTGGTAAACTTTTTTTTTAATTTAATATAATAAATGATCCATTTTTTCTCTAATTCTCTCTAATGCTTGTTTGGTCATGAATACTTCCCTTATTTGTAGATCTGACAGGCAATTTTTTTTTATGCTCCTCTAATTTTTTCATGCTATATTACTTTTTATGTCCAAACCATAGCCCTCTCTTGAGCTTATCTTGGTATATAGTATGAGATCTTATTCTATGCCTAGTTTCTGCCAGACGGTTTTCTGATTTTCTTAGCAGTTTTGCCAAATAGTTCTTGCCCCATTGCTTGGATCTTTGGCTTTATCAAACACCAGATCACTGTGGTAATTGACTTCTGTGTATTCTATACCCAGTTCATTTCATTCATCAACCATTATTTCCTATGTAGTACCAGATTGTTTTGATGATTAACACTTTGTAGTATATTTGAGATCTGCTACTGCTAGGTTGGTTTCCCTGGCTTTTTTTTTCTTTCATTAATTCCCTTGATATTCTTGATATTTTGTTCCTCCAGATGAATTTTGTTGTTATGCTAACTAGTTCTATAAAAATAACCCCTTGGCAGTTTGATTGATATGGCCCTAATAAGTAAATTAATTTAGAGTATTGTCATTTTTACTATGTTGGCTCAGCCTACTGATGAGAAACTAATCTTTCTCCAGTTGTTTAGATCTGTCTATTTTTATGTGAAGTATCTAGCAACTGTGTTCATATAGTTCCTGTGTATATCCTGGCAGGTAGACTCCTAAGTATTTTATACTGTCTGGAGTTGATTTAAACGGAATTTCTTCTAACTCTTCCTACTGGGTTATATCTGTAGTATACAGAAATGCTGTTAGCTTTTGTTACTGAAGGAGGTTTTTCAGTCATAGTAAATCATACCTTTTGGTATTTCTGAGTGACTTTTTTTAGAGTAATATATACTGTATTTATTTTTATTGCAAAGATATTTTATTTTACCACTTTCATGTAATAACATTTCCACATAAGTTTTCCAAGTTATATGATCCAGGTTGTCTCCCTTCCTTCTCCCCTCCCAGAATTGGCAAGCAATTCGGTTTTGGTTATACATATAGTATCATGTGAAACATATTTCCATACTGATAATTTTTGTAAGAGAATAATCATATAAAATAAAAACCCTAAAGCAAAATTCCAAATAAGCTAAAGTGAAAAATCACATGCTTTGATCTGGATTCCAACTCCAACAATTCTTTCTCTGGAGATGGATAACATTCTTTGTCCTTCTGAGTGACTTTTTAAAAAGCTCATGGTCAAATTTTAAGATTTTACAGATAAATTCTAAAAACACAGAAATTTGTGTCTAGAATAAATAGCCCTACCCACTTAGAGAGTAATCTTAAAAACATTTTATTACAGTAGTAGCAATTCATGCGTATAACATTTTAAGATCTCCAAAGGGCTTTCCTTAAAATAATCCTATGAAGTGGAATGATATAATGGTGTCTGCATTTTAGGGATAAGGAAATGGAAACTTGGGCATGTTAAATCATTTACCCAAGATCTTTTAGTGGAGCTTGGCTTTTAAGTCTCATGTTTTTTCTAGTATATAACAATGTGCTTGAATCATCAGGAAAATGTGATTATGTTCAGTAGTCTCTGTTTAAAGTATTATATCTCTCTATGAAAGTAGGGAAATACATAGCCCTTTTCACCCTAACTATTTACCATCATAAATAGTTCAAACTTTGTAACTTGTAGGGAAAATTTCATTTACCTAAAAACTGATATGTAAAAGTATTCCCTAAGAGAACCAGATAAACAAAACATGTGCTTTTCATGGGAGTGTTGGATCCTTTCTAAGAAGGAAGCTCTGCCCACTGATTTGACATTTCTTGCTGGAGCATTTCTAGAGCTACTAGGAAGTGGTGAATAAAACACTAAAGTTGGAGTGAAGAAGACTTGAGTTCAAATCCTGTCCTATATGATGTCCTTATGACCCTAGGCAGATCACTTAACCTCCTCAGCCTTAGTTTCCTTATTTGTAAGATGGGGATGTTGAAAATAGTACCTAACTCACAGGAATGTTGTGAGAGTCAAATGAGGTAAAGAGATTTACAAGCCTTAAATTAGCTTTTATAATTAGTTATTACTATATCTAACATATTTTCCTTATTCAGGCCATAACTACTCCTGCCATGGCAGTCAGTCACATTATGTTGGAATCATATAAGAAGTATATTCTAGTTTCTTTGATATTACTGGGCAAAGTTCAACAGCTGCCAAAATACACTTCTCAGATTGTTGGTAGATTCATTAAGGTGAGTATTCTAAAGAAAAACAACTATTCTGCTTGAGATAATTGTAAAGATAAAAAATAAATTTAGTGTCATTGCAAAGTCAGTATAAAGTAAAATTATTTCATTAAATATTATTTGTATCTTATGTTCTATATTTTAAAAATCTATGCTCTATGAAAAATCATATTTAGGTTTAGTCCCTACTTATGGAATTTATAATTATTTTGTTCTAGTTATTAAGTGGCATGTTGAGGGCATTCTTCACTGGGGGAAAGTCTATTACAACTTGCTCCCTCTATGAACCTGTCATATGCAGAGCACAGGATTTCTAGTGCTTAGGATTCCTAATGATGGCCTTTCAAATGAGCTTATTGAAGATAACCAGGCATATTATTAAACATCCAGATCAAGTTCACTCCTACATGAGGTTTCTTGGTCTTAAAAAGAAATGGTTGAAACAGCATTCTGAGCATATAATGAAAGAGCAACAAGAATGAGCATGACAGCCATTTTCTGGAAATATTTTGGGGACCACTTGAGTCCTTCAAGTGACCCAAGGGCTAATCTCATTATTCTACAGTTTCCTAATGACAGTGCCTTTACTTTTTGTTTCTGCCTAAAAAAACAATTTGTTTATGATATCAGTAACATCCACAGCAAAACCATTTATCCTTTTAATTCTAGTGAGGCAAGTTGATGTATTAAACATTTAAAATCATTTATTTTTCTTCCATTCAATAATCAACAATTAAGAAAAGGTTGAGTACTAACAGTATGAGAAAAGCCAGAATATATTTTACCAGGAGATAGAGAGAAGATTCTGTCAAAACTAACTTTTGTTTTAGAAAAGAATTGTATTGCCTAATCTATCTGTAATATCTAAGCCATTTGCTTTATTGCTAGTAATAACTTGTCTTTTGTTTTCATTTTTGTTTGTACTTTTAATGGTTTTTCTTACATATTACTTGTACTTACAAAACATCATCCCTTTTTTGCTCTCTATATTTCTAACTTTATGTATTGATTTGTTTTCTCCTTTTTTAAACTATAGCCCCTTAGCAATGCTTACCATGAATTAGCACAAGTTTATTCAACCAATAATCCATCAGAACTCCGAAATCTGGTAAACAAACATAGTGAAACTTTCACTAGAGATAACAATATGGGGCTGGTTAAGCAGTGTTTGTCCTCTCTTTATAAGAAGAACATTCAAAGGCTAACAAAGGTAAGATTAATTCTCATACGTTCTCATGATTCTTCTGAGCCTCTCATAAAATCTCTGTACACTAAAAATAGTGTGATAGGGGTTTGTTAGGAAAGTTGCTGCATTTCCATCTAGCTAGGATTGGATTTGAATAGCTAGGAGAAAAGAGAGAGAAGCAGGTGCAAAGTGACTGGAGAAACTGAGGAATAAATCAAACGACAATGCATTGATGAGGTGTATCAAGAAATGTTGTTCTAATGAAGTAGGACCAGTTTCCATATTTTGCTTGCATAAAATAGGTTCAGTATGAGAGAACCACTCTAATGATGATCATTGAAATAAGCTTTTCCATTAGATAAGGTCATCAGCACTGTGGTAAGTTTTTCATGAGAAGCATTGTAACGTACGAGAAATTGAGAGTTGGCCTTGAGTCTGGACAGCCTAGGTTTTAGGTACTGACTTTTGATACATACTGACTTTATGATCCTGGGCAAATCACTTAACTTCCCGGGTCCCAGGCATCTCTCTAAAATGAGAAATTATAAGACTCTTGTGGGTCTATATTGGTAGAAAGAATTCCCTCACCACAGCATTCTTTAGATTGATAAAATCACAGTTTTGGACCAAAAAGAACCCCATTTTGTCATACATAATTCTTGATTTTACCAACTCAAATTTGTTGCAATGGCATCGAATAAATGAATAGATTTTTCAGTGAGTAACTTAGAAAAATCATTGATGGGGTAGCTGGGTGGCTCAGTGGATAGAGAACCAGGCCTGAAGATCAGAGGTCCTAGGTTCAAATTGAGCTTGACACGTGTGACCCTGGACAAGTCACTTAATCCCCATTGCTTAGCCCTTACTGTTCTTCAGCCTTAGAACCAATACACAGTATTAATTCTAAGATAGAAGGTAATGAGGAAAGAAGGAAGAAGAAAGGAAGGAAGGAGGAAGATCATTGACTAGACTAGACTAGAAATACAAAAGTGGTAAAGACTGTTTCCAACATCCATTTTATTGAAGTTGTTCAGATAGTTTGTTATAATTTGAAGAGAGAGAAAATGGGGGTGTTGGTTTCTTGGGTGCCACCAAAAATGAATGATGTATTTTTTTTCTTTGAAATTTCCATTTTCCCATAATGACTTTGTTCACTGAACAGTATGAATTTTTCCATTGTAATTCCCACTATGCACAAATTTTATTTCAAAATACTTTAGTATATTAGTAGAAAGTAGAATAATTCTTGGACTGAGATAAATGACATTATTTATCTGATGAATACATTCTCATAATTCTTGTTCCTAATTATGTCTGAACTCTGCTTTCGATTTCAGACATTTTTAACATTGTCATTACAAGACATGGCAAGTCGTGTACAGTTGTCAGGACCACAGGAGGCTGAAAAATATGTCCTTCACATGGTAAGCAGAGCCTTTCTTGAGATGATTATATAGATGAAATTTGACTACTTTAAAAATATTGATGCTGCTTAAGTAATAGGCAAAAATTCATGTTTTATGTGTGAACTTTAGTATTTCAAAAGATTCCATCAGTGTCAGTCAGTCAGCTGACATTTATGATGTACTAATGGGCCAGTCATGGTGGTAATCACTGGAGAATCAATCAAAGAAGGGCAAAAGATAGTCCCAATTCATAAAGAGCTCACAGTCTAAGGAGATTTTAAATTAAGCAGACAACTCTGTACAAACAATAGTATTAAGAGTGTGTGAAGGGGCAGCTATATGGCTCAGTGGAATGAGCACCAGGTCTGGAGATGGGAGGTTCTGAGTTCCTAGCTGTGTGACCCTGGGCAAGTCACCTAACTACATCAGCCTTGCAACTGATATTTAGTATCGATTTCTAAGACAGAAAGGAAGGATTTGGTTCTTTTTTTAAGTGGATCAAGAAAGGCTTGTGAAAGGTTGGACTTGAGGTGTGATTTGAAGGAACCCAGGAGAGGAGGGAGAATGTGGATACTCCTACACTGATACAGATTGCAGTCCCTCCTCACTTTACCATTTACTTTACCAAAAATTGTAAGATTTAAATCAATCTCAATAACTCCAAGTTTTAATTTTATAAAGTTTATTAATAATCACTTGAAGTAGGAGGAATAAAAAGGAAATAGAAGTATAAAAACCTAATTATCTAACAAAAATAAGAACATGTGAGTAAGTTCTTCTACCTAGCCCAAAGCCAGCTTCCACAACTGATGGGGGGGGGGGGCGGGGGGGTCTACACAAAACTTATATCTTCCCTATGTTAGCACGTAATGTGATAAGGAACATGGGAAACTGGTCTTTAGAGTCCTGGGGAGAAAAATCTAATTATACAAGTTTTCCAAATTAAGCTAGACTAGTCTCTGCACAACACATGAGATCCATCACTAAACCCAGAGGTGAAGCCTTTCTAGCTTTGTGTGTATGTATACCTATTTCTATATATTTTATTCCACTAATGTTGTATTGTGGTGTGTTTCTGTGTATACATTGAAATATTAGCATATTCCCATATAATTCTGTCTATATTTGTAATTGAAAAGCCACTGATTTTTCCCTTGTTGGCTGGTGTTTTGTGCTTATTAAAAGTCTGTTCTCTTATCTTTATTCCTCTTATCTTTAGATAGAAGATGGTGAAATTTTTGCAAGTATTAATCAAAAGGATGGTATGGTCAGTTTCCATGATAATCCTGAAAAATATAACAACCCAGCTATGCTTCATAACATTGATCAGGAGGTAAATATTAAAATGAAATATTCTGGTTTAGTTATTAAGATTTTTTAGAGTTAGTATACGAAAACCTCACTATTTCTATGCCTTAAGAACTCATCCTTAGAGCCAAAAACAGGCATTCCCCAGATTACTAATGGCTTGTGTCCTGAAAATTTTGTTTATAAATATGTAGTTCAGCATACATTTTCTCATATATGTAAGGGTTAGGTTTCCAGGCTAGCTTACTAATTTTATATTGTGTCTAGCACTGTTTTCAAGTATAACTAAACATCATTTACAGTGTTTCAGTGGCAAAAATGCATTTTACATTCCAACTCAGAATTTTAGGTACACATAAACTCTTGTCCTTATCATTCCCCTCCCCACCTCCAACAGGAGCCCCTCCTATGGAGATGACATTATTAAGGGCTAAGGTTGATTGGTGATATTATCATCAATATGCTCCCCAAGAGTTTCGGTTTTACACAAACATTCTCTTAAAAAGAATGAACAATATGGGAATGTGTTTTGCATGATAGTACATGTGTAACCCAGATCAAATTGCTTAAAGTCTCCAGGAAGGGGAAGGAGGGAAACAATTTGGATCTTAAAACTTATATGGAAAATTGTTATTACATGTAATTGGTCAAATATAATCATCTTTTTAAAAAAAGCTTTTCCCAAGAGTGGGAGATCCAAGTAGCAGGTGGACAACTTGTTAGAATACTGAATCTGCAAAGGATGAAGTAGATTAGATTAGCTACTAGTACCCTGTGTATTTTGAATTGGAAAACGGTAGTTAACTTCATAGCAACTTCCCTATGTCCTTTCATATGTATTGATTGTCATCAATTGAGGGCTATCTATAGTTTGTGAGAGAGTGAGGAACAGAAGCAGCTTCTTGTATAAATTGCTTCTTCATTCATTAAGTAACCTACATTAGTGATTCAAGTCTTTGAATTGCAATAAAAGCATAAATACTTTAATCCTAGAAGTGCTAAGGAAGCTAACCTAAATGGTAATTAAGCATAAGCCTAGTAAAGTGTCATAGTGAATTTGAAATCATTGTACACGTTTGTGTGCATATTCGGTGTGTAGGTGATGACGATGGTGGGAGAATGGAAGTACACATACTATGTTTATTTTAGTATGAGGAAAAGGATTTGTTTTTGGACTTGGAATCCTAATTGCCATACAGTTTTGGTTAATGTATTTTAATGTCTTTATGTCTCTGAACAAAATGTAATTTAAGTACGCTAATTTCTCTTTCATAATATTAAGCCTAAATTCATATATCTTAGATGCTGAAATGTATAGAGCTTGATGAGCGGCTCAAAGCCATGGATCAAGAAATCACAGTGAATCCTCAGTTTGTGCAAAAGGTGATTACTTTTTCTCTTTATTTAAAGTGGAGAAAGGAAGGTTGGAGGAGAAAGGGATATAAATGACTGTTTCTGAAACAGATTTCAGATTGTTGTAATAGTTAAGTATCAAAATGTTCAATTATGAGATTAGGAGAGAGAAACACTCTTGTAGCTTGGTAGTAGAGCTCTCAGTTTTTGATATCATGACCATTAGATGATTTTATTTAAGAAAAATGGAGGACTTATTCTTTGAAATGAATTCTTTGTACAAGAAATAAGATTAGTGTCTAAGAAAGATTATTATAATTTTGAATAGATGAGAAATAAATAAATGGAAAGAGTAAAAAATAATCTTCCTTTTCCCCTCCTGCAGAGTATGGGCTCACAAGAAGATGATTCAGGAAGCAAGCCATCCAGTTATTCTTGAAAGTGACATTTTCTGTGCTTTAAACTGAAAGAACCACCACTTTGGCCATTGGCAAATATGAGAATGGCAGGGAGGACTGAGACTGTTTTATCTGGACATTAAGAAATTAAATTTTGTTTTGACATCTTCAGTCCTATATGCTTTCAAAATTTTCTGCAAAGAAAGGAAAAGATCTCAAACTTTTAAAGTCTCTTGTGGATTTATTTATCTTCAGATTAACATCGTTAATGCATTAAATAATCTACCTTTTGTTTTAAATGGCTTGAATGTTGCTGTGTTCTATAGCACTTTTTTCCCCTTCTGGAAACATTTTCTTCTGTGAGAAACAGGGACATAAAAGTACTAGATAATATTTGAAAGCTTTTTTTGGCTCCTTAAAGTCAATAATAGTTTGGTTTTACAAAAAAAAAAAGAAAGAAAGAAAGAAAAGAAAAAAGAGGGGGAGTGGGTTTTACTTGAAAGGCAAAAGCTATTTAAGACTTTATGGACTTTGTAAAGTTGGACATAGCCTACTAGATTTGGCAAAATTAGTTTTTAGTTTCTGAGGAACCAAAATATTTACATGATCTGCTGGTGTTCTGGTGTAGAATTGAGAATTAAAGGGATGCTATCAAACATTCTTAAGCACTTTCCAAAATAATGGTGCATGCAAATGCCCTTTTGTAGTCTTGAACATAGCTTTTTTTTCCCCCTCTGCCCAGTTTAGTCTCCTCATTTGGCATGCACCTAGTTTGTTTTCTGCCCTTACTCCTTATTTAAGTAGCATTTTCAATTAAGCTGCAGTTAGCATGATTTTGTTTTGATTACTTGGTCAATCTCATTCACAGAGTTCTGAGATTAATTTGGCTCTCAGTTTCACTGAATTCACCCTGTAATATCACAGGGTCTATCTAATTTTGTAACCTTTGAATTTTGCTAAGATGAAAAGTTTCAAATGAAAAAAACATCAAGATTGGTTTGATCCCAAACGACAAGATATTTGTTTTTCTAACAACGTTTACTTTTTTAAAGTGTTGACATGCTTTTGTGTGCCTTTTTTAGTGTAGGGTGTTAGTGAATCAGGTTTTCATTATTTAAAAATCTATGAGCCTCGTTGTCGTTACTCACAGTATGGACTACATGTAGGCCTTTACATGAAATGAAGTATTTTGTAAAGCAACATAGCCCTTTTTTTAGTATTTCTCATCTCTGCTTTTGTTTCACTGTTTTTAACCAGGTTGTGCTTCTGTGCTCCTATAGCTGAAGTGTCTTAATTTATAGTTCTGAAATGGACTTAAATTACTGACTTATTTGTGATGGAAATAATGGTGTCCTGTTGTTGAAAGACAGTTATTGAGAAGGGACATAATCTATAGTATTTTCTCTGTATGCTTCAAACCCCTAAACTTAAGTAAAGTGAAGCGATTAGTAATGAAACACTGTACAACATAGAGAAACTTTGCAATATAACAGAGCACTGCTCTGGTTTTTAGAAGATCTGGATTTTATTCCAGGCTCTGTCCCTAACCAGTTGTGTGGCTTTGGATAACACGTTCATTCTCCAGGCTCCTTTTTCCTTTTCTATAAAATGAGGAATTTGGATTAAATCCCTTCCAACTCTGAAATTCTATCACTATGGATTGGCATTCCATAACCCCATATTCAATTTTTGGAAACAAAAGTAAAGACAATTACCTGCTCAGATGTGAAAGAAATGTCACTTTTAACAGTTTGCATTGTTTCCATCCTGCCTGTATGCCTTGGCTTAGTATGGTCTTTGGCTTCTTCTAGTGATGAGGGAAAAATAAGCTATTGAAATATATTTTTGTTCTTCAGTATTGTAGTAAAGGAAGCAATGACCTTTGATGTCTTTTTTTAATCCAAAATTAACTGTTTCTGAATTACCAGGATCTACAATAAAAGCTATCTGAGACATGATGCAGAAATAACTCATGATGGCAGACAGGTCAGAATTTTGGTAGAATAACTCTCCTTATTGTGGAGATTATTCATTCTTTTCTACAGTGGATCCAATAAAAAAGAAATGCCATTTCACCCTTGTTGCCTTTTCCCTGTTTCATCCTGCCATTTTCTGAATTAGTTAATAATGTATTATCTATTGGGGTTTATAAAAATCCAGTGGAGGAAATGACGATTGGACATTGATGCCTGTCTAAGAAGTATATTGTTTGAGCTATTAGCATATGCAGTTTTTTAACCAACATATCTTCCCAAAATGGTGGCTAAAATAGCATGGGTGTTAGGTATATTATTTCATTAATAATCTTTAACATTTATATAGAACTCAAAGATTGGCAGAGCACTTTCCTCATAACAAAAAATGTGTGTGAACTTTGACTCTACTGTTGTACATTTGGAGAAGTCAGCTCAAAGAAGTTATATATGAGTTACCCTTGATCAAAGAGCTAGTAAATGGTGCGACTTGAACCCAGGACTCCTGACTTTTTAAGTCTAGTACTCTTTCAACCATGCCACAGTAACCTCTGTTTAAAGCTTAGCAGTAGGATACTTTTGTGAAAGGTCTTGCATACTTGACACCTGTAGTATTTTATGTGAGCCCAGATTCAACATATATACTGCTATGGTGTTGTAGGTACTAGTTGGAGTATTTTTACCAAATGTTCTAGGAAAGACAATGGGGGAAGGTATTTTTAAGCCAAAGAATGTCATCATTTGAGCAATAAAATAGTGGCAATTTTCTGTCCACATTGGTGGGATCATTTAAACTAATTGGGTTTTTCATTGATTCAATATTGCTCCAAAACTATTTGAATTGAGCATTCCTATGAAGGATACTAAGAAGTAGTAGTTCAAGTATAAGGACCCTCTTTACAGCTAAAACTTTCCAAAATACCCCACATGATAATAGTGAACTTTTTACGAAAAGGCAGAGTGGCAAAAAGCGACTGTGTATTCACCTGGCCTTTGAATGAATTTGTATTTTATTAGTCACAATGGCAAAAGAAAATGTTTCATCCCAAAAGTTAGAAAAACTCCAATTAGACGTGTAAAGGACATAAAAAGTAATCACTGTAAATATTATTCATGTTGCATACTGTGTAGAGATCAGAAGCCCTTTATTAGAACTTAATATAGGCTACAAGGTAGGGGGAAAAAATTCTTTTTAGAGAAAAATAATCCACTTCAACAGGGAAATGTGTGGAAATTCCATAAATCTTAGATATCAAAACTCTGCTTACATATTTGGTTTGGTCAGTGCTCCAAACCATTTGTGTTCATCGGTTGCCCTGACATATCCAGATTCCCTTCTTTTGCTGTTGGGTCGTCCTATATTGAAATTGTAATTCTGAATTTTCTTTAGCTCTCAAAAATGTTACAGTACTATGAACAAAGAATTATGCCTGCAGCTTGAACATTAGATTGTGAGAAAAAAGCTCCTGTGTATACATAAATCTGAATAGTTGAAAAGAACGTTTATTTTTTAAAAAGCCTAGAAAAGAAAAGCTATTTCTGTACATGAGAGTATTTGCACCTATATGCCAAGTGCATTGAGGATAGATGGATTGATGATTTCTTAAAAATCAACCTGTCTTATTTCTACCTAATAGCTAAAACTAGAATTTTTTCTTTTCATTAGCAGCTGACTTTAGAGGTACGATAAACTCAAATCTTATAAATAACTTAAAATTACAATGAAAAGCTAAATGGTGTTTGGTCAGAGTCATTTGTGCAATGGGGATTCTTCCCACTCCCCTCCAAAATCAAAAGCCAAGTAACTGGAAAATTAGCTTTCTGAAATGGCTTTGGTATGAATGCTTGGAAAAATAGCTTAGTGCCTACTACATAGAACTGACCTCAGAGTCAAGAAGACCCGAATTCAAGCCTTCTCTTAAAAGTCACTGGCCAAGTCACTCAACAGACAACTCTTTTAAGACTAGGTGTTGCCAAGCAATTGTCAATCTCCAATGGTAGAGAGAGGTCTTGATGCCAATGAAATCACAACTCTGTACCAAAAAAAATTATTAGTTGTTCTTTGTTTTGATTGGGTATGTTTGTTTTTGAAGAAAATTATTAGTTTACTATTTCCAGGATTGTATTTGTACAACATAGAAATAGTTGATTGTTTGATATTCAAAACAGCTTGGGTCAGAAATTATTTTTACCTTGTGAAACAAGATAGCTACTGCATATTGCTTTTGTGTCTGATATCCATCCTGCAGCTGACCTAAACCATTACCTGGCAGTCTATTTTTAAAACCTCAGAAAGAGACACTTTTATGGGTGACGGAGAGCCATTAAAACTCATCAGGAAAATTTTATAAAGATGATGAGAATATTTCTGTGGAAATTAATATGAAATAAAAGAACTTCTTAATAGCATTGTTACTATTTCATATAGCAAAATATTCCCCTTCTTCCTATTTGGAAGCTGTAATCCAAGGTCGTAGTGGTTTGACCTAAAATATAAGCCCTTGTGCTTGTGGATTATTGTCTGAATAAGAAAATAAATCACTAAGGATCCGTTTTAATACTCCCAATAGTTTATAGAGTTTAACTCTTCTCTACTTTTCACTTTTCTCTTATGGTGATCTGGGCAACAGATCCATATACCTAAAACCCTTGGTCTCAATATGAAGACTTCAGAAATGGGTCTTCATTCATTTGAACTCTACTTTTTCCTACTTGAAAGGATAGTTTAAGCATAAAGCGATCTCACTTCCAAACTGACCCAGCAGTTATTAAATGTAGTCCTGTCCTTTTCCAAACACTTTAGATTCAGCACTGAAGGGAAAATGTAATAAATGCAAGGTGGTAGTTTTTCCAATGCTGTTTCTACATTTAATGTTTCAGCAAGTCCCAAATACAGTTCAAAAGCTCTTAGCATTTAAGATTATTTCTGAATAGAATTCAATGTGTGTGTTAGTGAAGATTATTAACTTCGTGTAATGAATGTTGCAGCTGGATTGTCTTTAAAGCTTAATTTGCACTAATCATCTGTGTAGTTGTTTTTTTTAACTTTTTAGACTGTCTGCAAAGTGTCCACATTATTGTGCACCTTTGGAATTTCATGTAACACAAAAAGAACCCTGTATTTAACCATTGATTGAGTGGTCTTCATACCATTGTTTTTTAAAAGCTATTTAAGAGAATACATGCAGAGTAGCTAGATGAAAAAGGAGCGACCTAGAAGAAATAACAGATGACAGAGTTAACATGCCATATCAAGAAGTGTAATTTGTCGATTTAATCCTTCTATGGTATGCATACTGTTGGGTTTTATTAGAAGTGGCCACCACTGACTAAACCTCAACCTGTGCCCTCATAGCTTGTTCTTAGAAAATAGTATAACCTAAGAAAGAATGGTGACCTGCATGGGCAGACAGACAGGAGTAGTTAATCCTGAGATAAAAACAAAGAAAGAAAAGTCTTAATTGTAACGTCGAAAAATAAAAATGAAATGCAAAAAGATACATAATTGCCAACCTTTGTTTGCTTCTTTAAAAAAAATACCCTTATTAGGAAATCTTTTTAAAGACCACTCATTATACTCTGTGGAATTTGCTAGCAATTATTGAATGTCCATTTCCAAACATCTTGGGTTCCTCACGGAAGGGAACATGTAATAAAATAAATGCAAGGTGGTAGTTTTTCCAATGCTGTTAATACATTTAATGTTTTTGCAAATCCCTAATGCAATTCAAAAAGTCTTAGCATTCTCTCATCAAAATAGAATTCAGTTGTGTGTTAGTGAAGGACTAAAATTGAAGTTATAGTAAACAAAGCTCTCATCCATCTAGAATTTGATGGAGTATTTCCCTGGATGAAGTCATTGTGGTTTAGGATTGAGTTTTTTGGATTCTTCCATCACCTTGTTAAACAGCTCCACAGGAACCGGTACTAACGAAAAATTGTAGAAAATGTTTTTCTATTCTAAGATATACTTGTTTTGCTTCTAAAAGTAGAAATCTATTGTTTAAAATTTCTGTACATGAGATTCAGAAGACCTGGACTTTTGCTCTTCACTGTTCTACTAGTTCAGTGTGTGACCCTGAACACATCACTCCCCATCCCTTAATCCCCCATCCCACGTTATCTATTGAGATGAGGAAGCTGAACTAAATCTCCAAAAACTCTTTCTAGGTTTGACTTATCTCCGGTGTTTTTTCACTAATCAATATGATACAACTTTTGTTCACTTTTACTGAAAGACAAAATCTCTCTATTGGAAAGACACAAGAAAATGCAAATAGGCTGCCTTGCTTATAAATTTGTTTATATTTGTCACCGAGGAACTGAAAGCACTGTTCACTGAGTGTTTAATAAGGCCTCATAGTAGTAAAGTTTAGCACTTGCTCACTGACATTTAGAATTTTTATTTTGATTCTTGTTCTAAAAAGTATCTTAAGTGACGTACATTTATTGTGCACCAAAAATTGACACCAGGAAGGAAAGAAATAGGAAAGTAGCATTAGTAATTGAAATCTCTAACTCTAAACCTCATTTTAAAAAAATTTCAATATTCTTTCAAATTAGTTCAATTTAACAAGCATATCAAGCATCGGGGATACAAAGGCAAAAATGAAAAAGTCTCTTCTTTCATGACTCTTACATTTAAACTTCTGAACCAAAGATATTAAGTAACAAAATAACAACATGCTTCTTAGAGTTACAGAACATTGAGCCAGAAGTTAAGACCAGAGTTTTAGTCCCCTTGCTGCCCCAGCTATGTGACCTTAATCAAGTCATTTAATTTCTCTGGGCTCTGATTCGCTCATCTGAAAAAATAAAAATTCTAAGACAGAAGATGAGTTGAAAAAAGAGGGAGAAATCTGAATAAGGAGCTGGAGGAGAAAATTTAAATTAATGGTTCATATTAGCTGTGACAATCCTGTTTGACTCAGTTTCCTCATGTGTAAAAAAATGAGCTGGAGGAGAAAATGGCAAACCACTCTAGTATCTTTGCCAAGAAGACCCCAAATGGGGTCATGGAGTGTTGGATACAACTGAAAATGACTGAACAATAATAATAACCTTAAAGGAGCAGGCAGGGAATAAGATATCAAAAGAGATGGCTAGAATACACAATGTTAAATATCACATTTACAGGCATATTGTTGAGAGAAGCAGCTAGATGGATATAACAGACCTGGAGTCAGAAGACTCAAGTTCAAATAGCGCTTTAGACACTACCTCTGTACAATCCCAGTCAAGTCTGGGATCGCCTAAATGCAAGCAATTCTCTGCCTCGGTTTCTTATCTGGAAAATAGGAATAATATCTACCTCTCAGGGTTGCTATGGGGATAAAATGAGACTATGTTTCTACATAAACACTCACTATTACAAAGCAAAGCATGTGAAATCTAAGGAAGATCACTAAGAGAGGGAAAGGAAAGGCTATGGGAGAGAGATGGTCTTTAATTTAGCATTAAGCAATGGGGAAGAAGTCATCCTGGACACAGGATAGCCTAACCTGAGCAATGCCAACAGCATATATGTTTGGGGTGCAGAATTCTGTGGAGTATAAGTATGTGCAAGTAGAAATAAGAAAGCTGCTCAGGAAGGAAGGTGCTGTCACTGGGGAGAACGTGAATGACCAACAGAAGCGTGAACTTTCCTCAGATGGCAGCAGGCACCAAAAAATTCTAAATAGGAAGAACATGACCCAACATATGCATAAGAAAGGTCAACTGGCAATAGAATGAATTGGAAAATAGAATGAGTGAAGGTAAGGAAGACCTTTAAGGAGATCGTTGCTAGATACACAAATCCTAAATAAAATAGTAGTTGGATAACTGCAAGATCATACGTTGTGACCAAGTGGGACTTATGCCGGAAATGCAGGGATGGTTTGGTGTAGGAAAACAACATAATTCATTATGTCAGTTATAAAATTAACAAAAATCATATATCAATAGATGCAGAAAAAGCCTTCAACAAAGTATAACTTGTTCCTATTTAAAAACACTTGAAAGCATGGGTTTAAAAGGAACGTCTACCCAGACCATCAGCAAGCATTATTTCTAACAGGGATAAGCAAGATTTCCCAATGAGATCTATAGTGAAACAAAGATGCCCATTAGCACCAATATTATTCAATGTTGTATTCAAAATGTTAACAATCGCAATAAGAGAAGAAAGGAATTGAAGGAATCAAAAAGCACAACTAGCTAATAAAATTTCGATTTTGCAAGTGATATGATAATATGCTTGGAAATTCATAGATTCAGCTAAAGTACTAGTTGAAACAATTTTAGCAAAGTAGCGAGATATAAAACAAAGGCCCATAAATCATCATTGTTTCTGTATATCACCAACAAAGCTCTGCAAGAAGAAATAGTAAGAGATACCCCATTTAATATAACCATAGAGAGCAGAAAATACCTGGAACTATACCTGCCAATAAAACACTTTTTTATACAAATAAAGTCATTTAGGGGGCAGCTGAGTGGCTCAGTGAATTGAGAGCCAGGCCCAGAGATGGGAGGCCCTGAGTTCAAATCTGACCTCAGACACTTCCTAGCTGTATGACCCTGGGCAAGTCACTTAACCCCCATTGCCTAGCCCTTACTCCTCTTCTGTCTTGGAACCAATACTATGTATTGTTTCCAAGATGGAAGGTAAGGGTTTTAAAAGAAAAACAACAACAATAAACAGTCATTTAAATAATTGAAGAAATTTGTTTATGGTAGAGACCATGTAACGAAAATGAAAATTCTACCCAAATTAATCTACTTATTTAAATTACAGAAAAATATTTTATTGAGCTAGAAGAAATAATTCATTTGGAAGGACAAAAACTCAAAGCTCAATGTAAAGGAAGTAGGTCTAGCTGTATCAGATCTATCAACCATCTGGTACTGACTAAGAAATAGAAAGGCAGATCAATGGAAAAAAATAAACACGTAATAGTAGTAAATGATTATAAGTAAACTTATGCTTGACAAACGTAAAGATTCAAGCTTTTGGGATAACAATTCACTATTTGTTAAAAGTTGGAAATTTGTTAAAAATGGGAAAATTGGAAAACAGTCTGTCAGAAACTAGATATAGATGAGTATCTTACACCATTTATTAAGGTAAAGTCAAAATGGATACATGACCTAGATAATAAAGGATATGTAAGCAAACTAGAATTATATGGAACATATTACCTATCAGATTTATTGTGTAAGAGCAGGATGCAAAAGGCAAGGATGGAACATTGAATGAAGATTTGTGACAGGAAAAGACTGTTGGCAGCAGAGGATCATGGAAGAGAAGAACTGACCTGGAGGAGCTCCAAAAGGAATTCTGGGCTTTTGAGTGGGGATCTCGAGGTAGCAGAAAGCACATTTCCTTACTGGAGATCTTGTCAAGAGCCAGCTGAGGATTTACCTGTGACTAGCCTCCTTTAGCTCCTCCAAAGAAGAATCAGTTACAGTTTCATTAACAATCATTACATTAGATAGAAGAATTTATGCATAAACAAGAGAAAGATATCAGTGTGGGTTGTAAAAAGAATAGTTTTTATTACATTAAAATATTTTTGTACAAATAAAACCAATGTAGCCAAGAATTAACTCTTTGTTATTTCTAATGTAATCAATCAGCAACCATTAGTTTAATCAATTAAAAACTGAAAACACCCCTACTTAACACTTGACCAGTCACTAGATGGAGGAGTTCACAAGTCAAAAACTCTTACCTCCAAAGGGGACTGCCCAGCCCTGGGTAGGGCTAAGCATTTTGGAAGCTGTGATTGGTTCCTGTGAAGAGGGGAAGGGACAGGAAGTGACATGAAAAAAAGGACTATAAAAAGGCCCTGGCTTTCTGGATTCAGTACTTCTCTCTTTGGATCTTCTGGCCTGGAGTCATTCCTGCCTTGGTGCTTGAAGAGGTGCTTCCCTTGGATCCTGCAGTGGTGACTGGAGTGATTCCTTCCTTGGTTCTTCAGTAAGGAGACTCTCTCTGCTCTTGGTGCTTCAGTAGGACACACTTCAGTGTGAGCTCTGGTGACATTCTTGGTGGTCCTAGCCTCGTGTGCACTGAAGGTTCTTGGTGGATTCTTCAGTGTCTCCTGGCTCTTTGAGTTTCAGCTTCCTAATTAAGACTTTCGATTCTGGTGAGATTCGCTTTCAGATTCACATTTGCAGTCTGGAGACATTAGGATTAAATTTAGGGTATTTGTAGCTAGGCAGCACTTTGTCTCTTTCTTATTTCCCACTTTCATTCTTTCCTACCTCGCTGCAAATATAGCTGCTAAAAGTCATTTTGATTTAAGTTATAATATTTTTAAATCAGAAAGGGGGTGGGGAGTTGACTTCTGATGACTTCTTCACCTGTGACAAAAGCAGGCTTGATGGTGAGAGGGGGAAAAGAAAGGTTTAGAACACTTGTGAAGCATGAAATAAAAGAAGAAAAATTTTAAGCAGCAGCAAGAAACTGGAGCAAATAATCAATTTGATTTTTAACATAATTATCTTTAAATCCATCATCATCCTTGAAGCAACTGTGTAGAAACTGGATGGTGAATGTTTCCAAGAGAGGAGGATTTGCAAATAGTGGACCATGCATATGCAGGGAGGTAAAGGAATTCTAAGCTGGTAGCTAATGAAACAGTAAAGCAAGGGTTTTTAATTTGAAGTCTTAAACTTTTGAAAACGTAATAATTATTTCAGTTTCCTACTGCCAAAGGGTTCATGACACCAAAAATTTTAATAACCCCTTCATTAAAATGTCAAGACTGAGTAAAGAGGTAAAATTTGCTATTTAAGAATACACATGGCTGAAGAGGAGACTGGTTCCATTGCCATCTCCTCTGTGGACAGTGGGTGGCAGCATAATCCAGATTCTCACACAGAAGAAATTTGACTCCACCCCAGGCTCTCCTGGGAGCACCCAGTTCTTTAAGTAGTCGTTTAAGTAATTGTTTTGTGTCTCTGGATAAGTGGTTCAATGTTTGATTAATTTCCTCGTTTCTCTCTTTGGCATTCGGGGCCTCTGGAATTTGAAAAACTGGGCTAGCGAATTCAAGTTCCACTAGCTGGCGGTGTCTAAGTGTCAAGGAACCAGTCCTTGTTTGCAGAGATGGTTGTCCCTTCTCCACAGGTGATGAACTCTTTTTTGGATCACTGTTACAAGGGGGGAAAGGGTAACTGATTTAAAAAATATATATATTTGCACAAATGATTCAGGGCAATTCTGAAGGGCTTGACAAAGAATGCTGCTGTCCAACTCCTGTTGGAGTCGGGTGCAAATCAAAGCATAATATCTTTCACATTAGCTTATTTACAGTTTTATTTGGGGGCTTTGGTTTTATATGATTATTCTCTTACAACAACGACCAATAGGGAAGTATATTTTGTAGGATAATATATGTATAATCCATATCAAATTGCTTACCATCTCGGAGAGCCCTCCAAGGAGGGAAGGAGACAATTTGGATCTTATAATTTCGGGAAATGTATATTGAAAATAATTATTATATGTACGTCTAGCACATACTGGGCGCTTAATAAGTGCTGGTCGATTTTTACATCTTAGGCTAAAAGGCTGCTGGTTGTAAACTCAAATATATGATCCTCCTATCAAGCTCTTGGTATGGTATGCTGGAAGACTGGAGCAGCTATGCCCACACCCACAAGCCCATTCGCCCCGCCCAGCCACGAGTTACAGAATCTGGCGGAGTAGACCTCTAAGTCGCATCACATGATGGGCACCTCCCCTCTTCTCCCCGCCCCTCCTTTAGGATCGTACCATCTCACTACACTGGGGAAACGGGATCTCTGACATTCAGTGAAAGTCAAATTCCATAAATAAAAACCTTTTTTCGAAACATTTTAAAAGAAATTATTTTTCATTTTTCTTTTCTTCCCAAAAGTAAACTCGATGTTTTAACAGAATTTTAATTTTTTGACTATCCCCCCCTCTTTTTTATCTTCTTAAATCCTGTTCTCCCCTCTGACTCTAAACGGTTTCCTCTTGCTGCTATTTTAGCCAGGAATGGGTGGCCTGAGCCATTCCTCGATTTTTCTGCGGGGGGAGAGAGTCGAGGGTGAGGAACAGGAAAATACAACTGAAATTTGTTTGCTCCGTCAAATCTCTTGACTGTCTCTGTCCTAGGACTTAGCAAAAAGAGGTGTGGATATCTCTGTGTCGTGAGACTCCTTTTTGAGGGCAATTTCCCTTCTCTCAATAAGCTGTCTCTCCCTACGTCTGCAGGTTAGAGAATGGTATGTCTCGTTCGTGTCAGGCGCTTCTGGCCCGGGTTCCCCCTACACTGCTGCTTGTTGGGGCTGGAGGTGAGCGCTAGGGGGGTCGCGGGAGGGGGGATCTTTGCCGTAGGAGAGGAAGAGACCCGGGGGGCGAGAGGGCGGGAGGAAGTTTGAAGGGGAACGAGGCGGGGCTGGGCTTCTGGCTAGTAAGGGCCTGGAGGCCGGATTTGGGGGCAGTACTGGAGTGCAGGTTTGGGTGGGCGTGTTTGAATATGTGTATGTGCATGAGATTGTGGTTTGGGAGGAAGGGTATTTGGATTGTGGGGAGATTGGGGAGAGACTACGGATAAGGAGAGGGAGCTGCTGGGATGGGGACAACTGAGAGCAAGGATCTGATGGGAAGCCACTGGGGGAATGGTCTTTTTGGATGAGGGAGGGCGCCCCGAAGGGACCTCGGGCGAAGGCGGGCTAAGGGGAAGTGGGGATTATAAGGGGAGGGAGGGTCACAAAGGGAGCAGGATTGGGGTCTGAGAACTGATTGATGGGAGCCCATTTTGTTTCCAATTTTTTGCCACAGCGGTAAGTGCTGCTCAAAGAGGAACAGGATTGGGATGCTTGAGGAGGGGAGGACAGAACTTTGGGGGTGCTGAGGATAGGGGTTGGTGATGACCTGGAGGGTTCTGTAGGGAGAAAGGGTGGAGCCTTTAAGGAAAGGTTTGGGGAGGTAGTGGCCTAGAAGGAAGGAAAAGAGAGCTAATAAGAAATGGTGATATGAAAGGATCTGGAGGGAGTGTGATAATGATTTGTGCAAGAACTGACTTATGTATGAGGGTGGGAGATTTAAATGGCCTTCCCCTGTTGCAGAGTCATGGCCTTTTTGCAGCCGTAGATCTTCTCTCCACCTCACTCCTTTTTCTTTTACTGGTATTAGGATTGGGGGGTGGGGAGTCTTATTTAGTATTCCATCCTCTTCTTTTAACTCACATCACCTGGAAGGAATTATTCAATTTGTGTTTTTTCCTCAGTGAACCTTTTTTAAAAAATTATAAACATATCATTTAACAGGAGCATATAAAAAGATTATAATGAGACGGGGAACTTCTATTATGGAGAGTTTTTAAGAAGTATTTTTAATTTAATGAAATAATAACAGTTATTTCTATCCCCATCTTAATTCTCCTTTATATTTTAAAAAATTTTATTGCCACTTTTCCTTTTTAAATCTTTCACTAACCACTGATTCCTCCTACTTTCACAAATTAAAGCAGTCCCTTGTCACAAATGTGTAATGCCAAACAAATCAACATAACTGAAAATATGTATTTAACACTCTGTTCTGGATAGCCTCTCACCTTTTCTGCCAAGAAATGGGAGGTAAACTATCATCAAATTTTGAAGTCATTATTGGTTGTTGCCTTGGTCAGAGTTCCGAAGTCTTCAGAGCTGTGTTCCTTTACAGTATTGTGGACATCATGCAAGTTCTTCTAGTCTTTATTTTGTGATTCTTTTCATCATAAAAATCTTCCCTGATCTCTGAATTTGCTAACATTATTCACCATTTCTTACGGTATAGTAAATATTCCATTACATTCATACACCACAATTTGTTCAGCTTTCCCCGAGTTGATGGGTAAGCAATTTTTTTCTTCAATAAAAAGTGTCCCCCAAAATATTTTTGTACATATTAAACTTTTCCCTCTGCTTTTGACCACTTTTGAATATTTGAAAAGGGTCAATATAGCTATGTCAAAGGGCAAGCCAGTTGAGTAACTTTTTTGATTACATTTTCATAATGCTTTCCAAAACAGCTGGACCAATTCACTGGTTCATTAGTGTACTGTTGTGAAAGGTTATCTCTTCCAATTTGTTTGTGAAAAGGCCTTTTGCATTTAGGTCCTACCTATTTGTATCTAAATCTCATTTCAGCCAGACTGCTTCCAATTTTCCCAACAGTTTTTGTCAGACTTACCCAGCAGTTGTTGCCCTTGGGTTATTAGATATTATGCTGCCATGTTCAATTGCTGCTGTCCCTCAACTGTTCTGATCAACTTTTTAAACTAGGACCAAATAGTTTTCTTAGTGGTTTTTAGCAATGTGAGAATTGCCACATTGCAGCTACATCCCCTTCATGCCTTCTTTTTTTTTCCATTATTTTCTCTTGAAATTCTTACATTTTTGCCCTTTATATGAAATTTTATATTTCTGGTTCAATTAAAAAAGTGTTACAGCACTAAAACTAAATTAATTTTATAGCTCAGTTGTGAACAATGAATATTTTCACAATAATTTGTCTTCCTTTATTTGTTTCAAGGATGTTCTATAGCTATATTCATATAAGTCCTGAGTATGATTTTGTAGGTTGATTCTCCCAGATATTTTATGCCTTCTGTAGTTGTTTTGAATGAGATTTTTTCCCTCCTCTTCCTCGTTTTGTTAATATAGAGACAAGCTGGCCATTTTTGTGGATTTATTTTAAGTCTTGCTATTTTACTAAAGCTGTTCATTATTTCAATTAATTTTTTCAAGAAGCCAAAAATGTGGCTTTTGTTATTATTTTGAAAAATTGAAAATGTTTTTAGTTTTCCTAATGTTAAACCAATACCTCATGCTTTGTAGAAATCTGAGCTAGTCTTTGGGAATCTTTTTTGCTATGTTGCTCTAGTCTCTTTTTTAGAGCAAAATTTTTGCATCAATGTTCAGTAGAGATATTGGTCTATAGTTTTCTTCTCTGCTTTCTCTCACTTTGGATATCAGCACCATATTTGTCACATAGATGTTTGGTAGAATATAATTTTTCTTGTTTTACAAACAACTTAGGTAATATTAAGAGTTAATTATTAATATTTCATAGAATTCACTTGTAAGCCCACATAGGCCTGGATTTTAAGAGGTCCTTTTTAGCTTTTTCAATTTCTTTTTTATAAGTATAGATTGTTTAATTTTCTATTGGTAATTTAGTTTTGTTTTTTTTGGTAAGAATTTGCTCATTTCAGTGATATTATCAGTTTTGTTGGCATGTAACTGGTTTCTAACCATTTCTTTTATTTCCTTTTCATTTGTTATGAATTCTTTTTCATTTTGGTAATATACCTTTCACATAAAAATGTAAAATTAGCTAATGATCTTAGTATTTTATTTTTAAAAGTTCATAGTTTATCAGTTAATTTTTAAAAAAAAATTAGTATTATCCTCTTATTTTCAGAATATCTATTTTTTGTTGTTATTGTTGGGTCTTTTATATATTATTTTCCTACATTTTTTAGTTGAATTCCTAGTCTTTATCCCTTTTGTCAATAAAGGAATTGGAAGATAAAAATTTATCCCAAAGATATCCTAAAGACTAGTTTAGTTGCAATCCAAAAAAGTTTAGTATATTGGTTCATACTTTTACTTCACAAAGTCATGTGTTTTTTCCTTTGGCTTATTCTTTGACTCCTTGTTTAAGGCTTGGCTTTTAAAAATGTCATTCTTGAGCAAATGGTTAGGTTTTTTAAATGTCTTTATTTTCTTTTAATAGCAAATTTCCACATAAGTTTTCCAAAGTTATATAATTCATGTAGTCTTCTTCCTTCTTCCCTCCACCCTCCCAGAGCTGACAAAGGATTCAATCTGGGTTATGCATGTATTATCACGCAAAATAGAAAATGGTCAATTTTTATAAAAAGTTTCATGCAAAATTGAGAAATGAGTATATGCTTTATAGTATCAATCCAGTAATCAACAGAGGTTTATAATATATAACTTTTCAAAAATTCTTTTCAAGTACTTATTCTTTTCTTGTTTCTTTTTTCTTAGATTTGACTACCTTTGAAGGGTACTCATTGAGATCCCCATTAATGTCTTACAGCTGATTTCTCTCTGTTTTTCTTTTAAAGTAGATACTTGCCATGACAATCTGTGCTTTGAAATTGAGTATTGATACTATTTCATGATCACTCGTGAGTTGAAGCATAAAGTATCTTCCTTACTCCTTTAACCATGTCTATTTTTAGAGTTGGGGGCAACTGGCACAGCATCCAAGAAGAACAGAGTGTCATGGCTGTGCTACCCTGGGCAAATCACTTGCCTTTTTAGTGCTCCGGGCAATTTTTTCAATGGGAAAAGTTGCCAAACTTGAGGGGTAGAAGAGGATGTTTCCATGTTGAGGACCTAGTGAAATCACAGGTCTAGTCCCTATTCTTATTTTTATTGTTGCTAGTCTGAGGTCATAGTTGTCACACCGGTTATTTTGGATTCACCTGAAGTGATTCTACTTGAACCCCTTGTTTTAACCTCTATAAATCTTTATGTTTCAAGTTGTTTTTCTTGTAAACCAAATACTGTGGGATTATACTTTCTATTCCATCCTGTTACCCCTTTCTGTGGTTATGAGTTAGTTAAACCCATTCACATTCCTGATTATGGTTGCTGGTTGTGTTTTTTGCTTCATTTGCTTCAATTGTTTGCAGCATTACCTGTTGTCATTTTTTTCTTTTTACCACTTATACCCTCTCTTTAAAAAGAGAAGAAAGAGGTAGGTAGGTGGCTAAGTAGATAGAGATCCAGCCCTGGAGACTGGAGGTCCTGGTAACTTAACCCCATTTCCCTAACCTTTACCACTCTTTTGCCTTGGAATCAGTACTTAGTATCAATCCTAAAACAAAAGGGAAGGGTTTAAAAAAATAAATAAGAGAAAGGAAGGTTAAGAGAGCAAAGGCTAAGGTCAGGAGACGGGGGTCCTGGGTTCAAATCTGACCTCAGACACTTCCCTGCTGTGTGACCCTGGGCGGGTCACTTGACCCCCATTGCCTAGCCCTTGCTGCTTTTCTGCCTTGGAACCAATACATAGTATTGATTCTAGGATGGAAGGTAAGGGTCTTAAAAAAAAAAAAAGAATCATACCTAATAAAGTATGGTGTGTCCCAAGAGTCTTAGTACAGTAGTTTTAAGTTTATTAAAGTTTAACTACACTAAGACTTTTGGAACACCTTGTATGTATAGGACAATATGAACCTTAAAGTGACATTATTGTCACTTCCAAATATGCAAAATTCAGAAAACGGATGCCCAAGAGTGCAATGACTTGCTGACAACTCTGAATCTCAGTTTCTTTATCTGTAAAATGGAATAAGAGCACTTATATAAGATAACTTTATGAGGACCAAAGAAGGTAATAAAAGTAACTTGAAAAAGGTAAAGTGCTCTATCAGTGTGAGTTACTATTACCTAGTTGAAGTCCAGCTACAAATTTCATTTCTTTGGACTTCTCCAGAATCCCAGAATCCCAGGGCTGCAAGGAGCCCCCGAGGTTACTTAATAGGTACTTTAATGCTTACTGATGGAATGATTTCAATATAAATTCTATACATTCTAGATAAGCAGAGTATGAAGGCTCATGTCTTAATTATCTGCTCCCAGATCCTATAGGCCACTCTGTACTAGCACAGCTCAATAGTTTTTGTTCCTAGACCCAGGAACTAACCCTAACCCTGTGTCTGCTAGGTCAAAGATCTCTGAAGAGTCCCAGAGACACCCACAGAATGCACAAAACCAACCCAGGCAGGTCGCAGAATTCTAACATAATAGCTCTGAAGAGAGCATCATGACTTTCAAAAAACAAACCCTTACCGGAAGGGATCACCATATGCCAATCACAGCAGTGTTGTGGTCTCTGTGACAGAGGATAACCAGAATCAGAATGGGCAGCACTAGAGTGGAGGTTAGTCTAGATACTGATGTCCTCTGAGGTCCCTTCCAGCTCTTAAAATTCCCAAAGATGGAGTTCCTTTCTTTCTTTTTTTTTTATTCCAGTACTCTGTGTCAGTTCCAGGAAAGAGAGGGGCAGCGGGGGCTGGGCAATGAGGGTTAAGTGATATACCCAGCTAGGAAGAGACTGGGGTCGGGTTTGAACCCGGGACCTCCGGTCTCTGGGCCTGGTTCTCAATCCAATAAGTCATTATAATTGGAAATATTACATGCAAGTATCTCCCAAAGGGTCTGCCTGTCTTGAAAACAAGTGGCTCTCAAAGTAGGTTTAAACATTGTTCCATGAAATTTTATTAATGCAATTTGTTTAGCAAGATTTTTTCCTTTTGAAATGAATAAAAAAAACTTGGTTATTAATCCCAAAAAAAAGAAAGAAAGCAAAGGCTATCAATAGTAGAAGCCATTGGAGTTGTCTGGTCCTACTCTTGCCCTTCCTCGCTTCCCTCTGCCCAGATCACTGGTCCATACTCTTCTTAATGTCTCTCTTTTTAATCCTCCTTTATCATCAGTACTACATGGCTGAAATTCTTGACAGTCCCCACCACCTTAGTTTCCCCCTCCCTCTTAATCCCCTCCTAACCCATTTAACCTGTTGACTTTTTGATCGAGTGTTCACTGTTTCTTTTCCTAGATCAGATAATAGCTTATGGATATAGTTTGGATAATGAGCATCAGCTCATGAGATGCTTGTTCCTCTTACTTTCACCTCCATGGTTGTACATTCTTTTTTTTTTTTGACACACCTAAGTTATGAGAAATGTCAACCAGTATTTATTGAGTGCCTGCTGTACACAACAATAAGTGCTGGGGATACAAAGAAAGTTTAAAATACAGTTCTTGCTCCCAAGGGACTCATAGTCTATTGGGGGAAATGGCATGAAAAAGCTATGTATGTATAGACAATCTAGATATATGCAGGATACATAAGTATAATTGGGAAAAGGTTCTAATAGAAGGTAAAACCATTTCCTTTTATTTCTTCTCTGATATGTTCCTTTTTCTTTACTCTTTTAAAAAAAGACTATAAACAGAAAAAACTTTAGTTTCTTTATTCCTTCCTAGCCTCCTGGAAATACTAGAATTTTAAAGAGGCAGTGATCTTCTCCCCCTTTCACCCCCATTAGGATATAAGAACTTGATCACCATATTTCCTTCAAATCGCTTTCCCTTTTCTAAGATTTCTTTGGCTGCCTCAAGGTTTTCTCAACATGAATACTAGAAGGGCAGCTAGGTAGCACAGTGATAGTGTGCCAAGGCCTGGAGTCAAAGAACCTGGTTTCAAATCTGTCTCTGACACTTCTTAGCTGGATGACCCTGGATAAATCACTTAACCCCAATTGCCTAGTTCTTACTGCTCTTCTGTCTTAGAAATGAGAAATAGAAACAATACTTAGTAGTGATTGAAAAGTGACAATAGTTGAAAATTTTCTATTCTAAAGCTCTAATTTTTTGTTATAAGATTATTTTCACTTTTGCTAGATAAGTTATCCTTTGTCATCAGCCTTTTTCTTTTTGCCTTTTGATATCATATTCTAAGATTTCCTTTTACAGAGTCACAGAATTTGAGAGTTGGAGGAGACCTCTACTGCCATCTAGTCCAATTTACAGGTAAAGGAAGTTACTTGACAAGTGGGCATCCAGGCTCTGCTTAAAGACCTTTAAGGAGGGGAAGTCTACCTCCTAAGGCAAGCTATTTAGCTTTTGGATAGCTCTAGCCTTAATTGGCTTCTTTGAAGTGTCTACTTTTGGCTCCAGGTTCTGCCCTCTTGACCAAACAGACCAAATCTGATTCCTCCTCCACACAACAATCCATCAGATACTGAAACCCAGAATCTTCTTTTCTCCAGGCTAAACATACTCAATTCCTTCAAGCAATCTTCATATGTTAAGGCCCTTCACTGTATTGGTTGCCCGTCTGGATAGTCCCTGGGTTATCAAAGTCCTTTTACACTATGGTTCCCATAATCAAACAGAGTCTGACTAGGGCAGAGTACAATGATGATCACCTCCATATTCTCAGAAGCTTAGAAGTCTTGTAATGAATTCCAAGATTGCATTAGCCTTTTTTTGGCCACCACACGACTCTTCTGATTTCTATTAAACTTGCAGTCTACAAAAGACTCCAGATCCTTTTCATTTATTTATTTTTTTAGTTATGAAGATATTTTACCAAATAAATGTAATAACAGATTTCCACTTAAGCTTTCCAAAGGTATATGATCCAAATTGTCTCCTTCCCTCCCCACTTCTGGAGCTGGCAGGCAATTTGATCTGGGTTTTACGTGCATTATCCAGATCCTTTTTAGAACTTCCATCCACCTCTTCCCTCTTATATTTTTAAAGTTGATTTTTTTGGTACCTAAAGGAAGAATCCAGCCCAATAACCTAGCTTGTCAGGACCCTTTTGGATCCTATCTTCTGTTTTCCATTGGGTGGCAACAAGCTTGCAAATGTGATGCATGTATGCCATTAGTAAAGTACAGGTATCCCTTCCATGTCATGGGGAATAGGAGTGTGGTCCTGTTCCATTTAACTTTTTTGTCCTTCTCTTCATAACAGAGAAGAAGTCTGAATTTTTTCCTTTTCTTTTATGAGGTGTTTACAGTACCTTATTGTAAAATTTGAGTTAATTATTTGGTCATAAACTATATGTAGGTCAATGTTACAATATCTCTACATTTCTAGCCTTTGTTGTCTGTTGGCTTTCACATTCTTTTCACAAACTTTAACTTGTTACTTATTAAGAAATTGTGTACATTTTTTGTATTAAAGATAAAACATTTTGATATTATATAATACTATATATATATATTATACATTTTTGAGTTTCTAAACTTTTTCTGTCATTTGCATCTTCCACAAAATTCCTATTTAATTTCTTATGCTGGCATGTGACATCAAAGCTGAGATAGAGAAAGTCACAATGTGGAAAGGATATCTGTAGTGAATAAAAATTAATTAGGGCTTTGACACTGAACCATTAACCAACTACATTTCTTTTTTTTTAATCCTTTCTTTGTGTCTCAGTTTCAGTTCTAAGACAGAAGACCAGAAGGGGGGGCTAGGTAGCTAGGGGTCAGTGATTTGCCCAGGGTCACACGAGTAGGAAATTTCTGAGGCTACATTTAACTCAGGTTCTCCTTATTCTAGGCCTCTTCTAGGCTCTATCTACAGCGCTACTTAAATGCCCATATAACCTCTTTTTTTTTTTAAGCCAAGAAAAAAAATGGTTTTTCCATTTAACTTCAGGTAGAAATTAGTAAATGGGAAAAAAAAAGCACAGATGTTATCAGTGGTTTATAGTTCTGATCATAAATGTAGCAGTTGCATTGATTTGGATGCTAGATATATATTGAAAATGACAGAGGCAAAAGTGTTAGCAATCAGAATGTTTCTCCAGGTTCATTGACTTATTGGGCATGTCCTGGATTCAGTGACCCTTAGACAGCCGGATGGTGCAGCTAATAGAGAATTGGGCCTGGAGTCCAGAAGGCTTGAGTTGAAATCCATGCAATTCAACCTCCAACATAGCTGTGATCGTGGGCAAGTCAATTGACTTCTGTCTGCTTCAATTCTCTTCATCTGTAAAATGGGGATAATAGTAGCCCCTACCTCCCAAGGTTCATGTGAGGATCAAATGTAATAATATCTGTAAAGGGTTTTGAAAACTTTAAAATGCTATGTAAATGCTAGCTGATAGTTAATGTTATCAGTTAGGAGAACTTGCCTTAAACTTTAAGATGGCCTAATTTAAGTTTCACTTTGGAGGTAGAAAATAGTCACACAGTTTCCCCCTTGGAACAATTCATGGTTTTCATTTTGCATTTTGTTAATGATATTTTGAGATGCATTCTTTTTTCTGTAATCCCCTTTGTGTGTAGTGATGATGACCTACCTTCTTCAGATGATGATACAGTAGAGCAATATATATAAATGATGCCTAAGCAGCACTGGCATTTCAGGGAAGAGGAGACAGAAAGAAGACTTCTTTTGCTTCTCTTTAATAGCTAACAGAGAATAAGAGGAACCATTCAGGAATTGTTTACTTATGGCCCTAACCCATTAATCACTTCATATATGCTAAAAAAATATAGCTAGCCAGTTGGAAGTAGTGCCAGCCTCATCCTACCCATTGTAATAAATATTCTTCTGCGCATTTTCATCTATAGTCATCTAGAAACAATTTGTTTATCTTTATGTGTTGAGATCCTTACTTTGGGTATTAATTATGATTTTTAAAAACTTATCTTTAGAATTATGGAGCATCTTGCCACTAAAGAGCGTGTGGAGTTTCCAGTAAAGAGTCATTTGGAAGTGAACTGAATTTACGGACCCTGACCTATATGGAGTGGAAAGTCACGTCCTGGTGAAGAGAGAGGTTGGTGTTACTTTACCAAGTAGGAGAAAGGTTCCAGGAGGAATATAACAGGTTTCACTCTAGAGTGGTCTATACCTTTTTCTCTTCATTCCTTCAGTCTGAGTGGAAGTAGTATCTTTGTTCTCATAAGTGAACCTGTGCTCACATTCTTGATTCCATCCCATCCTGGTTCTGGTGCTGAATGAGATCAAACTCATCATCTCTACACCCCCAAACTTCCGCTCATTTCAATCATTCTTTTTGTTTTATTAAAACCTCACCTTCCATCTTAGAATCAATACTGCATATTGGTTCCAAGGCAGAAGAGCAGTAAGGACTAGGCAATTGGGGTTGAGTGACTTGACCAGGGGCACACAGCTAGGAAGTGTCTGAGGCCACATTTGAACCCAGCACCTAATGTCTCCAAGCCTGGCTCTCTATCTCCTGAACCATTTAGCTGCTCCTGAAATATTTCTTTTAATGATGTTTCATAGTCACAAAGGTGATTCTAATCTCTTTTGATTCCTTCCTCATGCCAAGTCCTTTCGAATCTCCCTCATTACTATCTCTTGCATTTGTTTCATATTTCTTATTGGTACCATCCTAACCTACTTCCCAAACTGTGCTTTCTTGTTACAGCATCTTTGCTTTCACCATTCACTCCATCATGATTGTCTGCCCCATTACTTGGGGCTAAAGGTACATTCAGGAAGGACTGGCAGCCCAGGTGGGAGGACTTGAGAAGCCTTTTGAGGGCTGTTCTTTCACTTGTGGTGTCCATCTTTCAAACTCACCTGTGGCTCCAAGAAGCTGTACCTGGTAAAACCATCTTGGCAGGGGGCTAAACCAGGTTGAGGGTAACCACAGGCCTCAAACTGTTATTAAGTTAGGGGAATGTGAAGACTTCCTCTGGTGGAATGGATATACGAGAACAGTAACTGTTTGTTGGAGGAATAAAAGTCCAGCTTGCAGAAGGAAGTTGTATGTGTGCATGGCTTCTCTCCCATTAGAGTCTAAACCCTTTGGAAGTCAGGATGCAGGCTTGGTTCAGTCATGACTCATATTTATATGATATTTTACTGCTTACAAAGAACTTTGTATTGGCAGAACTGGCCTGGAATTCTAGACCCACCTCAGACACAGAGTGTCTATGTGACCTGGAGATGTTTCTTGTTCTTGTAGCTCCTGAGGCAACTCTAAGATTCGTAAGTTTCCAATAAGAACCACCCCCTGTGCTGAAGAAATCTCAGGACCAGCCTAAAACAGTATTTGTGTGACAGTTTATTTAAGGCTGAAGTGAAATTTATATGTATATAGGTCTTTGCAAACTTTAAAACACTATATAAATGTCAGCTATTTTTATTAGATACTCAGGAAATAGTAATCACATGAAGGTGTTTTTTTTTCCCCCCCTTCCCTTCTGGTTTGCAGGTTAACTGCCAGGTTGAGTAGCACCATGAATGCTATTGTTGCTCTTTGTCATTTTTGTGAGCTACATGGCCCTCGAACCCTCTTCTGTACAGAAGTTCTACACTCTCCCCTTCCCCAGGGGGCTGGAAATGGAGATAGCCCTGGGCAGGGAGAACAGGCTGAGGAGGAGGAAGGTGGCATCCAAATGAGCAGTCGAATTCGCTCTCACAGCCCAGCAGAAGGGGCCAGCACAGAATCCAGTAGTCCAGGACCAAAGAAATCAGACATGTGTGAGGTAAGTGTCCGTGGGTTCTTAAAAAAGTCCTATATTCTTCATATATATAGCAATCTCTGTTATTTGAATAGTAAATTAGAATTTGTGATCCTTTCAAGATTTAGAAATTATAGTGATATTTAAGATTATTCTGCAATAAAAGGACTTATGATGACCTCTAAATTAACTCGTTCTGAAGGTCTCATACATTTTATAAAGAGATTTTATTTTTGCCACTTACATGTAATAATTCCACATAAGTTTTCTGAAGTTATGTTCCAAATTGTCTCCCTCCCTCCCCTTCCCTCTCCCAGAGCTTGCAAGCAATTTGATCTGGTTGTACATGCAACATGAGAAACATTTCCATATTGTTCATTTTTTTGTAAGAGAAACACATAAAACCAAAAACCCAAATAAGCTTAAATTTAAAATCTCATGGTTTGATCTGCATTCCAGTTCCAACAGTTTTTTTCTCTGGAGGTGGATAGCATTCTTTGTCAAAAGCTCCTCAGAATTGTCCTGGATTATTGCATTGCTGAGTGTAGCTAAGTCTTTCACAGTTGATCATGCTGTTACTATGTACAATGTTCTCCTAGATCTGCTTATTTCATTTTGCATCACTTCATATAGATCTTTTCAACTCTTTCTGAAACCATCCAGCTCATCATTCCTTACAGCACAGTAGTATTCCTTCATCATCATGATCCATAATTGGTTCAGCCATTCCTCAGTTGATGGACATCCCTTCCATTTCCAATTCTTGACCACCACAAAAAGAGCAGCTATAAGTAATTTTATATAAGTAGGTCCTTTGTCCATTTTAAAAATCTCTTTGGGATACAGACCTAGTAGTGGTATTATTGGATCAAAGGGCATTTTTTTATAGCCTTTTGGGCACAATTCCAGATTGCCCTCCAGAATAGCTGGATTAGTTCACAACTCCCCCCAACATTTATAATTTTCCTCTACAGTCATATTTGTAAAAATAAAAAAAAATAATAGCCAGCTACATAAAATAGGAATAGAAAAACTGTTCAAAACTGTTAAAAAACAATTTGGATACTTTTGATAGAAGTAATCAAAAGTATCCTCAGTGATGAAGTGAAGCTCAAATGTGAACTTCCCTTCAGGGCCAGGTGCAAGGACGTTAAAGAGACTCTTATAAACATAAAATAATTATTAAAATATATAAGGATAAAGAAGGATTTCTAATTCTAAGGGATTCTAAATACACCCAAATAAACTCCCAGGTCCTGCAAGGAACCACTTCTCTTATATTTCACAGGCCACACTACTCCTCCCTGATCTAAGTAACCCAAATTTATACTATCTAAATAGAACTACCAGTGTCTTCCGGGTAAGCATGGTGGCAGTCTAGACACGGGACACTTCCTCTCCTCAGACTCACTGATATAGACTACCTCAAAAGACCCAAAAAACCATTTTCATAAGAACGAAGGGACTCTACAGTAGGGCACAACATTGAATGTACGTGGGATTTGGGCATTTCCACACTATAAGGGGGTGAAAAAGCTCCCACCCAAATGTGAGCTGATCTACCCTCCCCCACCCCACCTATGGAGCCAGAGTGCACCAGAATCAGCAAGTGAGCGAGGGACACCTCTGGAGTGAACAACAGGCACCTCTGGGTCCTTGGGAGCTGACTAAAAATACCAAGGACCTACCCCTGAGAGCAGCTACACCTGAAACCCCGGCTGGCTGGGGAGAGCAGACCGTGGGCACTCTCGGCAAGGAGGTGCAGAGAAGGGCAGCGAACAGTAGAAGCTGCTAAGATTTGAGAGCTTGCCTCAGGCAAAATCCTTGCTCCTTGACTCCATACACAAAGAACCTGCCCATCTCATTCAGGTCTCTGACTAAAAGGGGAAGGAAAACCCCCCACAGTAATGGCAAATTGCACCTAGGAGCCACAACCCCTCCACCTACCACCAAAAAAAAAAAAGACATTGACCCTCGAAAATTTTTATGGAGGAAAAAAACCCAGGCTACAGAGGAAATACAGTAGGAAATTCAAACAATGCCAAAACCTCCCCCCCAAAATGGAAATTGTCCATAAGCTCTTGAAGAATTTAAATTGGAGATTATCCAAAAGATGGAAAGCCTTCTGGCAAGAAAAGTGGGAAATAGTGCAAAGAGAAAATAACAGTTTGAGGGACAAGAATTTCCAATTGGAGAAACAGCTGGAAGCCATGAAAAGCAGGATAGGCCAAACTGAAAAAGAAATTCAAAAGATTAAAGCAGAAAACCAAAAGATCATAACAGAAAACTAGGCCTTAAGGACCAGATTTGGGCAACTGGAAACCAATGATCTTGCAAAACAGCAAGAATTAATAGAGCAAAGTCAAAAGACTGACAAAATAGAAGAAAGCATAAAATATCTCAATGACAAGATGACAGATACAGATAAAGAAAACAGATCATGATGAGACAACTTGAGAATCATTGGTCTACCTGAAAAGCCAGAAATAAACAGAAATCTTGACATCATACTACAAGAGATCATCCAAGAAAACTGCCCTGATGTTCTTGAACAAGGGGAAAAATCGACATTGAAAGAGTTCATAGAACACCCTCTACACTAAATCCTCAAAAGGCAACTCCCAGGAATGTGAGTGCCAAATTCCAAAGCTTTCAAGCTAAGGAGAAAATTCTACAAGAAGCCAAAAAGAGACAATTCAGATACCAAGGAGCACCAATCAGGATCACACAAGACCTGGCAGCTTCCACACTAAAGGACTGCAAGGCCGGAACATGATTTTCAGAAAAGCAAGAGAACTGGGTCTTCAACCAAGGATCACCTATCCATCAAAACTGACTATATACTTCCAGGGGAAAGTATGGGCATTCAACAAAATAGAATATTTCCAAGTTTTTTGTAAAGAAAAGACCAGAACTAAGTGGAAGGTTTGATATCCAAACACTAAGATCAAGAGAAACATGAAAGGGTAAATAAGAAAAAGCGGGAAAAGGGGAAAAACGTGTTGTTGTTGTTGTTTTTTAATTCAAACTCTCTAAGGGCTACAGTTAGATCAAATTATATATATTAAAATATTGGGGAAATGTTATTTGTAACTCAAAAATTGTATTCATTATTATGGTAATTAGAAGAATCACTCATAGGAAAAGAAAAAGGATTGGGGGAATCAAAGATGGTACCAAGAGATACTTGAAGAAATAAAATAAATAGGATAATCTTTATCACACAAAGATACACATGGGAAGGGGAGGGGAAGAATACTTTTACAAGAAGAGGAAGAGAGTGCTAATCGATTATACTTAAACCTTACTCTCAGTGAAATAAATTCTGAGAGGGAAGTGCATCTAGATCCATTGGGATCTTGAATTCTATCTTATCCTACAGGGTAAGTGAGAAGGGAAAGCTAAGGGGGGTGGAGGGGAGGGAGTACAAAAAAGGAGGGAAGGAGAGGGGGAAGGGAACTTAACGGACTCTAAAAGAACAGAAAGGGAAGCATATTAAGGGAGGGGATTAGGGAGATTTATTAAAAGTAAACCACTGATTTAAAAGGATATAGCAAAAAAAAAAAGGACAGAACTAGGAGAGGATATCAAAATGTTAGGGAATTCACAAGTGACAATCATAACTTTGAACATGAATGGGAGGAACTCGCCCATCAAATGTAGATGAATAGGAGAGTGAATTAGAATGCAGAATCCTACCATATGTTGTCTACAAGAAACACATGAGGCAGGTAGGTACTCACAAGGTCAGAGTTAAAGGTTGGAGCAAGACCTATTGGGTCTCAACTGATGGAAATAAGGCAGGAGTTGCAATCATGATATCTAACAAAGCCAAAGCAAAAATAGACCTAATTAAAAGGGATAGGGAAGGTAAATACATCCTGATAAAAGGGAGTATAGACAATGAGGAAATATCAGTAATCAACATGTATGCACCAAATGGTATAGCATCCAAATTTCTAAAGGAGAAACTAGTAGAATTGAAGGAGGAAATAGATAGTAGAACTATACTAGTGGGAGACCTGAACTATCAAATTTAGATAAATTAAAAAATAAGAAAGAGGTAAAAGATGTGAATGAAATCTTAGAAAAATTAGAGATAATAGATATATGGAGAAAAGTAAATAGGGACAAAAAGGAATATGTCTTTTCAGCAGCACATGGTACATTCACAAAGATTGACCATATACTAGGTCATAAAAACATGTCAAACAAATGCAGAAAAGCAGAAATATTAAATGCAACCTTTTCAGATCATAAGGCAATAAAAATAGTAAGGGTACATGGAGAGCCAAATTAAAAATTAATTGGAAATTAAATAATATTATTCTCCAAAATCAGAGAACAAATCATAGAAACAATAATTTCATCAAAGAAAATGACAATGAGACATCCTTTCAAACTCTATGGGATGCAGCCAAAGCAGTACTCAGGGGAAAATTTATATCCTTGAGTTCATATATTAAATTAGGGAGGACAGAGGGCAATGAATTGGACATGCAAATCAAAAAACTTGAAAGCTAATAAATTAAAAACCCCCAGATGAAAACTAAATTAGAGATCCTAGAAATGAAAGGAGAAATTAATAAAAAATGATAGAACTATTGAACTAATAAGACCAGAAGCTGATATTTTGAAAAACAAAATAGACAAAGTACTGGTCAATCTAATAAAAAAAAATGAAAGAAGAAAACCAAATTAGCAGTATCATAGATGAAAAGTGAGACCTCACCTCCAATGAAGAGGAAATTGTCAGTAATTAAAAACTATTTTGCCCAATTATATGGCAATAAATATGCCAATCTAGGTGATATGGATGAATATTTACAAAAATATAAATTGCCTAGATTAACAGAAGAAGAAATTGAATTCCTAAATAATCCCATATCAGGAAAAGAAATTGAACAGAACTCCCTAAGAATAACTCCTCAGGGACTGATGGATTCACAAGTGAATTCTATAAAACATTCAAAGAACAGCTAATCCCAATACTATACAAACTATTTGACATAATAAGCAAAGAAGTTCTTCCAAATTCTTTTTATGACACAAATATGGTACTGATTCCAAAGCCAGACAGGTCAAAAACAGAAAGAAAACTACAGACCATTCTCCTTAATGAACATAGATTCAAAAATCTTAAATAGGATACTAGCAAAACGACTCCAGCAAGTGATCAGGAGGGTTATTCACTATGATCAGGTAGGATTTATACCAGGAATGCAAGGAAGGTTCAATATCAGGAAAATCATCCACATAATTGACCATAACAAGCAAACCAACATAAATCACATGATTATCTCAATAGACTCAGAAAAAACCTTTGACAAAATACAACACTCATTCCTATTGAAAACACTGGAAAGTATAGGAATAGAAGGGTCTTTCCTAAAAATAATATTAAACAGTATATCTAAAACCATTAGCCAACATCACCTGCAATGGGAATAAAATAGAAACCTTCCCAATAAGATCAGGAGTGAAACAAGGATGCCCATTATCACCTCTATTATTTAACATTGTACTAGAAACACTAGCTGTAACAATTAGAGAAGAAAAGTAAATTTGAATGTATTAAAATAGGCAAAGAGGAGACCAAGCTATCACTCTTTGCAGATGATATGATGGTCTACTTAAAGAGTCCTAGAGAATCAACCAAAAAGCTAGTGGAAATAATCAACTTTAGCAAAGTTGCAGGATACAAAATAAACCCACATAAGTCATCAGCATTTCTATATATCTCCAACACATCTCGGCAGCAGGAATTAGAGAAATTCCGTTTGAAATCACCCTAGACAATATAAAATACTTTGGAATCTATCTGCTGAGACAAACATAGGAACTATATGAACACAACTACAAAACACTCCACACAACTAAAACTAGATCTGAGCAATTGGAAAAACATTAATTGCTCATGGGTAGGACAAGCTAACATAATAAAAATGACCATCCTACCCAAACTTATCTATTTATTTAGTGCCATACCCATTGAACTTCCAAAAAACTTTTTTACTGAATTATAAAAAAACAAAGTTCATTTGGAAGAACAAAAGATCACGGATGTCCAAGGAAATAATGGAAAAAAATGCAAAGGAAGGAAGACTTGCAGTCCAAGATCTCAAACTATACTATAAAGCAGTGGTCATCAAAACAATTTGGTACTGGCTAAGAGAAAGGAGGATCAGTGGAATAGACTTGGGGTAAGTGACCTCAGCAAGACAGTCTATGATAAGCCCAATTATCCCAGCTTTTGGGACAAAAATCCACTATTTGATAAAAACTGCTGGGAAAATTGGAAGACAGTAAGAGATTAGGCTTGGATCAACACCTCACATCCTACACCAAGATAGAATGGGTGAATGACTTGAACATAAAGAAGGGAAACTATAAATTATGTGAATACGGAATAGTATACATGTCAGACCTTTGCAAAGGGAAAGATATTAAAACCAAGCCAGACTTAGAGTCACAAAATGTAAATAATTTTGATTACATCAAATTAAAAAGTTTTTGTAGAAAAAAAAAAGTTTTTGTACAAACAAAACCAATGTAACCAAAATTAGAAGGGAAATAACAAACTGGGAAATAATCTTCATCACAAAAACCTCTGACAAAGGTCTAATTACTCAAATTTACAAAGAGCTAAATCAATTGTACAAAAAATCAAGCCATTCTCCAATTGACAAATGGGCAAGGGACATGAGTAGGCAATTTTCAGTCAAATCAAAACCATTAATAAGCACATGAAAAAGTGTTCTAAGTCTCTTATAATCAGAGAGATGCAAATCAAAACAACTCTGAGGTACCACCTCATACCTAGTAGATTGGCTAACATGACAGCAATGGAAAGTAATGAGTGCTAGAGGGGATGTGGCAAAGTTGGGACATTAATGCATTGCTGGTTGATTTGTGAATTGATCCAACCATTTTGGAGGGCAATTTGGCACTATGCCCAAAGGGCGCTAAAAGACTGCCCTTTGATCCAGCCATAGCACTGCTGGGTTTGTACCCCAAAGAGATAATAAGGAAAAAGACATGTACAAGAATATTTGTAGCTACACTCTGTGGTGGCCAAAAATTGGAAAACGAGGGGATGCCCTTCAATTGGGGAACGGCTGAACAAATTGTGGTATATGTTGGTGATGGAATACTATTGTGCTCAAAGGAATGATAAAGTGGAGGCATTCCATGTGAGCTGGAACAACCTCCAGGAAGTGATGCAGAGAGAAAGGAGCAGAACCAGGAGAATATTGTATACAGAGACTGATACACTGTGGTACAGTCGAATGTAATGGACTTCTCCATTTTTCCCTCATTTTCCACTACCAGTTCCTTCATTCTAGGCGGTTTACCTTTCCAAAATGGACTGAGGCCCCATAACTTATGATTCAGATAATAATATGTACTCACTAATTGTTCAAATTGATACTAAACACATGGAGATGTTCCTGGGGAATTGGTAAATTCCCAATGTCATCATTAATTTGTTTTGTGACCTTAGGGAAGTTCCTGAGTCTATGGTGGCTCCCTCCCACTCTCCCCCTCCACTACCCCCCTCCCCCATCTGTGAAACATTCCTCTAAATAAAGCATTTTTGTAGTTTTAAGTGCCTAAATAAGAAGATTCTAGAAATACATGGTTATTTTAATGGGAAATTTGAATAGGCTTTTGTGATTTGTTTGTGGGGGAAATAGCTTTATTCTGCTTTTTGATCTATTCTACCTTCTTTTTCCCTTGTTTGAATTAGGGCTGTCGATCACTTGCAGCAGGACATCCTGGGTACATTAGCCATGACAAAGAAACCTCAATAAAATATGTTAGTCACCAGCACCCAAATCATCCACAACTCTTCAGTATTGTTCGCCAGGCCTGTGTTCGAAGCCTGAGTTGTGAGGTAAGACAATTTTGACTGAAAAGGTAAATTTATTGAGGAATTTCATTCCTACTCCAAGTAATGATGCATCTTTATTATAGCAGTTGTTATGTCCTGTTGTATTTATGGATTGGGGAAAGACAAAGAAAGATCACCTAAGAATTTTTGAGTTACAGGGAAGCAAAGCGACATTAACAGCTTTAAGCATATAGTAAAATCTTGGTTATGTAGAAGTAAGTCATTATGGATAATTTAAATTTTCAGATTACTAATATTTTGTCCCACTTAAATATCCAAGAAAGATTTCTTAAAGAATATTGAACAAAATTTAACTTCTTAATGATTCAAAGTCATAATTATAGGTATTAATTTTAGAACTATGTTGCCTTCAGGTGCTATTGAAGGGTATGGTTTTTTGTCCGTACTCTTGTGTTAGGTTTTAAAAAATATTTATTTTGTCTTCTTTCTTCTTTTCAACTGTTAGTGTGTCACCTGTAGTAGTCTGTTTGCTTTCTTCTCCACTTTACCCCTTTGCCATTCTGATTAATCATTTCTAATCTGTTATAGGATGAAAAAACACTCTCAGGGGCTTTAGAAGTATGTGTAAAGTAAAACTAGACTGAGTAAAATCTTGAGAGGCTTTCTTAAGAGTAAAGTACATGAACTTTCTGGCATCTCTCTTGGTTAGTTGTCAGCCTTTTTTGCTTTACTCCCAAAGATAGCCAAGATTTCTCAGTTTCCAGATTTGGTGTAATTTGCATTAGCATACAGATAACCAGTGTCTCAAGCTGAAAAAATAAGTAATGGCAGACCTATTTAGTGGCTGAAAAGAAAATGTGAAGGTTTGTTAGAATGGTCTTCAGTCTTGTCACCCATCCAGATGAATTTGTTTTTTGTTTGTTTGTTTGTTTTTCCCATCGTTCCTTCCCATGGCTTGATTTAGTCAGCTTATGAGAAGATGAAAGGCTATCGTTTACTTTTTCATTTTATACCACATTTATACTGCATTTTATATATTCTTAAAGCAAGAAGAAGACTGATTGACTCAAGCAAGTTGTCATCTCTCTCAGGTGTGTCCTGGTCGTGAAGGCCCCATTTTCTTTGGGGATGAACAACATGGTTTTGTGTTCAGCCACACTTTTTTTATAAAAGACAGCCTGGCCCGGGGTTTCCAGCGCTGGTATAGCATCATTGCCATCATGATGGACCGCATTTATCTCATCAACTCCTGGCCCTTCCTACTAGAGAAGATTCGAGGAATCATTGATGAACTTCAAGGCAAAGCCCTGAAGGTGGGTTAGAGAGATTAGAATGCCTGCTGCTTGGCTTGGGAAAGGCTGTATATCATGCGCTGCACAACCAAAACCTAAAGGAAGCAGGGTGTGGGTTGCCTGTTTGTGCACTTAAGTCAAAACACTAATACTAACAGTGATGTTTAGGAGACATTAAAAATGTTTCTTGCTTTCTCAGATTAAGGTTATTTGTATTATATCTAAAAGAATGTGTCAGTTCTCAGTCTAGCTTCAAGGGAACTTGTAATTTGTTTCTGTTCCCTTTTGGGGAAACTAAGTAGCATTCTCTCTTTTCTTGGCTTCTACATCTGTCAAGTATTTGTATGTAATCACTACGGTAAGTCCTACATGGGCAACACAGAAGATATTCAATCAGCCAGTCTACAAACATTTGTTAAACATCTTCTGTGTCAGTCCAGTGCTGCGAGGCAGAAGTTAAACAGTTCCTCTCCTCTAGGAGATTAATTTGTATCAAGGGAGACAGCATGCTCATATACAAGGATATACAGAATCCATAATGACTCTGATGGGAAGACTTTGGCAACTGGGGGACAAGGAAGGCCTTCTATAGAAGTGGCATTTGAACTGAGTCTTAAAAGAAACCAGGTATTCTAACAGTAGAGGTAAGAAGGGAGGCTCTTTTATGATGAACATTCTCTGGAGATCGTATTAACTTATAATTATTTATTAGATAGTAAAGCTTGGAATTAGAAAGAGAGAGGCCATAACTAGCTAATCTAAAGTTGCTTGTCTCCATTTGTTAGCCAAAAGCACCCATACCAGGAAAAATCTCTAGACCAAGAGAGCCAGCCAAGAGCCAAAAAGCAAGAAAGCCCTTCTTGCTTCCTCAATCCTCTTTTTTATGAAGCCATTGATGATGTCACTCCTTTTGGGTCTCCCTGTTTGGACAGACTTGACCTCAGTCCCAATCAGAGGCCAGTCTTGCTGACACCAAGACTCCCCGGGGACCAGAGACAAGCACCTTCCAGGACACTAGGGAACACAAGGCCTTTGCCGTTCTCCCATAATACACATGTATGTCCAGTCCAAGGGTGGGGTTTGCGCTGACCAAAATGGGTTTTCAGTGCTTTCATCTTTTAAAATAAAGGTAAAATTCGCACTAATTTCCCACAATTTCATGCTTGAGGGAGGGCTAATAAAGTCACAGAGCCAGGAAATAGAATGTCATATATTAGGAATAACAAAAAATTGGATGAACTGTAGAATGTATAGTAGAGAGTAAATGTGTAATAAGACTGGAAATCTAGGAAAGGGCCAAGTTGCAAGTAACTTTTGATGCCAAATTGATATTTGATCATAGCGATAATAGACTGCTGGAGTGTATGGGGTGGTCTGGGAGGACCAGCACCCCTTTTCAGGACTGCTCTAAAGTCTAGGCTTTAGTGTCTACCTTTCACCTGACTCTCATTCATGACTCCAAGAAGCTGCATCTAATAAAACCATATTGGCAAACATCGTCATAAATCATTTTAAAACCAGGTTGGATGTCTGCTCCAAGCCTGTGAACACTTCCTTGCCAGAATGGGGGGATGAGAGTTTGTTCTGGCTCTGCAGGTGGCTGAAGTAGACACCATGGAGCCCTTAGAGAGCTGGTCAGACATCAAAGACACCAAGGCCATCCGCTGCATCCTGGGCCAGTTGTCCTGTCACTGGACTTTAATGACTCTGGAAGAGAGAGTGAGGTGGATGATTCTGTGCAACTTTACCTCACTTAAATCCAGTTTGTGTGCAAATCAAGCTCTCACTCCATGATGCCATTCATCGCCTTCAAAGCAAAAGATGAACAACAGTATTAGTGAGCTACTGGAGTTTATTGTTCCAGGTTGGGGCACTGAGGTGGCGCAGCAGACAAAGTGCTAGGCCTGGGATCAGGAAGATTCATCTGAGTTCAGCCTGGACAAGTTGCTTAATTCTGTTTGTGTCCGTTTCCTCATCTGCAAATGAACTGGAGGTGGAAATGGCAAACTCTCTTTGGCACGAAAACCCCAAAATGGAGCTGGAAGAGTTAGACGTGATTGAACAACAACAACAACAAAACACCATCTTGAACTTTAGGAAAATCATTTTAGCAGCTCTGTGGAAGATGGATTGGAGTGGGGAAAGATGTGAGGCAGGAACACCATTACAATAGTCTAAGCAAGAGGTTGTACAGGCCTGAATTAGAACTAGCTAATTAGCTGTGTGAACAGAGAGAGTATATACTTGAGAGATATTGTAGAGAAATAACCAGGTTTAGCAACTGAATAGGTGGAATGAGTGAAAGTGAGGAAGATGCCAAGATCGTGGAAGTCGGTGGTTGAGAAATGAAGATGGTGGTAACCCCAACAGAAACAAGAATGTTTGGAAGAGATTTTGGTTTGGGGGTACCTTTCTGTTGGAGTTCTGTTTTGGACATGTTGAGTTTGAGATGCCTGTGGGACAGCAGGTCCGAGTGCACAATAAGCGCCTGCTGAGGCAGGTAGGTTTGGAGCTCAGGAGAGAGACTAGGCCTGCAGAGACAGATCTCATGGCCATCTCTCCATGAATGATCATTGAATGCATGAAAACTGATGAGGTCACCAACTACGTATGGGGACAAAGAGAAGAGGGCCCAAGACAGAGCTTTAGGATAAATCCACAGTGAGTATAACATGGATGATGATTCCATAAAGGTGACTGAGGAATAGGAAGAAGTCTTGAAAACTCAGAAAAAGAGAACATCTGGGAGGAGATGATGATCAACAGTGGGGTCTTTCTCCAGAGGGGTCATGAAAGGTGAGGATTGAGAAAAGCCATCAGATTTGTCCATTAACAGATCAGTTGGTAACTTTGGAGAGAGCTGTTTCTGTTGAATGTTTATGTGAGAAACCAATTTGCAGAGGCATTGCATATAGATGGCTATTTCAAAGAAGGTTATCATAGAAGAGGAAAAAGAGATATAAGATAAGGGGCAGCGAGGTAGCACAGTGATCACCAGGCTTGGAGTGAGGAGGACCTGGGTTCAAATGTTACCATAGATACTCACTAATGTATGACCCTGGATAAATCACTTAATTCCACTTGCCTACCCTTTGCCCTTGTAAGTCTTAGAAGTTGCTACCAAGATAAACTTAAGTGTTTGGGGCAGGAGGAAGAGATATAGGACAAGAGAGAGGTTTTTTCCCCATTTATTATCTTTTCCTTTTATAACACTTAAAATATTTCCCACTGTAGTCTTTCCCCAGCCTCATCCCATATCCTTTATGGTAAAGAATGGAAGAAGAAGAAAGGAAAAGTTCCACAAAATTAACTAACTTGCTGAAAAAGTTTGTTGTTGAATGCAGTATTTCTACCCCAAACCTTGCAAAGAAGTACAAGGGAGTCTTCTGATTTTTCTCCTTTGGGGCCAAGCTTGGTCATTATAATTTTATAGCAATAAATTTGGGTTATTTTATTGTTCTTTCCATTTTGTTCAGTTATTTTTTAGTTGTGTCCAGCTCTTCATGATCCCATTTGGGGTTTTCTTGGCAAAGATTCTGGAGTGCCATTCTTTGCCTTTCCTTCTCCAGCTCATTTTTCAATGAGGAAATTGAGCCAAACAGGGCTAAGTAATTTGCCCAAGGTCACACAGCTAAATGAGTATCTGAGGCCAGATTTAAACTCAGAAGATAAGTCTTCCTTACTCTAGGCCCTGAACTCCATCCACTTTATTGTATTCCAAGTTCTACTTCCTGACAACAGTTCATGCAAGTCTTTCTATGTTTAATGGTACTCATCACATTTATTATTTATTACAGCACAATAAAATTCTATTTCTGTGTTAGTTTTGTCTTTCATTTTTTGATAATGACACTCTTTTTAATCTATGCCTACCAATGAAGTCTCTAAGTTGAAGGCTATGGACATTTTCTTTGCCAAATTCAAAATTGCTTTCCACAGTGATTGGACCAATTCACAACTCCACCAACAATGCAATAGAATGCCTATCTTTCCACACCCTTTCCAAAGTTAACTGTTTGTATATTTTGGAACACAGTTTACTGTAGAGAAACCTCAGGATTGTTTTGATAAAAATTTCTTGGTGAAGCTTTTTTTGTTCTTACTTTTAAGGATGAAAGACAGTTGTGCATGTTTATTGGCTTCAGGGAAGAAACCATTAGATAGAGAGGCATCGAAGATTAGAGAGAAAGTGGGGATGGTATTAGACACAATCTGTTGGAGAAAACAGGATGGGACAGGATCAAAGTTGCAGAATAATACACATCAGAAAAAAATAGAGGACAATTAAATGCTGAACTGTGGTACTAACTATACAATAGGTATTCAGATAGGGAGATAATATTCTAACCCAAGTCAGTCAGAGAAGTCGTAATAGAATAAATGAGATTTGAATTGGGCCAACTGGCCGAAGAGCAGGGTTTTTTGAATTGGTAAACAGAATTTTTGTGTCCTTAGGTGTTTGAGGCAGAACAGTATGGCTGTCCACAACGTGCCCAGCGGATGAACACAGCTTTTACTCCGTTTTTACACCAGAGGAATGGCAATGCAGCCCGTTCTCTCACATCATTGACAAGTGACGAAAATTTGTGGGCATGTCTGCATACATCCTTTGCTTGGTAATGATCCTTTGATGACAAGGTCTTACTGCTTCCATTAAAGTAATGAGACTGTTAGTAATCTTTGTATTATGTCAGTATCCATCATGAAATTTGGTTTCAGTAATGTGTTAGGGAATGTGGTGAATCTCAAATGGGTGGCTCATTGCTTATTTGACACTGGCTGAATTTTGTAACACATGTTAAATTGAGCACCATAAAAACACTAGCTAAATAGGGTTAATTGGTAGAAATTCATCTTTTTCCTTTTTTAACAGGCTCCTGAAAGCTTGTGGCAGTAGACTGACGGAAAAACTCCTAGAGGGAGCACCCACTGAGGACACATTGGTTCAGATGGAAAAACTTGCTGGTAGGACTGTGATTAAGAGAGGTCTCTTTTTAGGTGGCCTGTCCATCTTACTGTGACATGCAGTATGTCCGTCTGTGGAAAGTATTGAGTGAAAAGAACTCTTCTTCTTTTTGTCTAAGCACTTAACCTTTGTAGGTAGGCCTCCTACTCTCTTGCTGATTAAAGAATTAAATGTTTGAAATTTCAACCTAAGTGTTTGGAAACTCAGACAGGTCTTCTGTTGGTGATTATTTGATTCTTGGTGGAATAGATTGTGTCTGAAGTAAATGAATCTGATCTAGTTGAATCCAGGTGCAGTAAAATTGACTGGAAGGGAGAAAAGTTTAAGAAATTATTAGTAAATAGTAAAGAACTTGGAATAAATGAAATTAGAAGTAGAGTATTGGGAAGCAAGAGAGGGACCACTGGTAACAGTGCAAAAAAGGGAACAGTGTCAAAGAAAAAATTTTTAATGTACAGGACCGAAAGAAGTTCATAAGGAATCAACAATAAGTAAAATATCTTTGAAACTAACATGTTGAATAATAGAGTCAGAATTTTACAGTTGTTTCATCTTTGTTTATGGAAATATTCATATTTGATAAGTTCATAGTTTTTTGAAAATTTTAAAATAAGAAATTAAGAGCTATTGAATTTATCATCACAGCTCAGTCTTTTAGTCTTCTTTGTTTGAGAGTCTACTGCTAATAGTGACCAATACCTCAAACTTCCTTAGAGAGATTTCAGGTCTTATGTAGGTGGTTTATAGTTGTATGTTGTAACTTGTAGACCATTCTTCACTAACCATCTTTTGCTATAATAGGATGGAAGTGAAATATGCTTAAAAGGAAATTCCCATGTCAAATGATCAACAAATTGGTAGACTAGATATTTTCTCTGTTATCTACTTATTCTCAAAAACTCTCCAAAAAAAGCTAATTATGCTCCAGATGTAGAACAATCATAGCCAAATCCACAGGACCAAAAAAAAAGAACCTGGCATGGTGAATTAACTTTGGGTAACTATAATCCTTTACCTACTTGTTACCCCTTTCACCAAGCTTCTATCAGAGAAGAACAAATTGATATAAACCAATCCCTAAGAGTATCACAGGCTGTCAGCTAGTAATCTATCCAGCACAGATGCCACCTCCAAGAGTTAAGCTATAGAAGAACTCTAGGAATGGAGAAAGCACTTATAGTACAGGGATTGTTAGTTACGTGTTTGTCACAGTGTGCTCTACACATGTTCCTCCATACCATTGTGTTCTGAATTTGAGCCCATTATTCCCATAGACTGATTTTCCATTGTTAAAAAGATAATTCAGTCTACTGAGCTAATTGTGATAAAGCAGTAACCATCAAAAACATTTGGTACTGGTTAGAAATGGAACAAACTAGATAGGGAAGAATTGGGAGGAAACGAATTCAATAATCTAGTGTTAGTAAATTGGAAGATTGGATCATAAAAAGATAAACATATTGTATAGTTGGTGGAATTGTGAATTGGTCCAAACCATTGTGGAAAGCAATTTTGAATTAAGCTAAGAAAGTAAAGAAAATATCCATGGCCTTTGACCCAGACACTATACTTTTTTATTAAGGGATATCAGTGACAAAAAGATTCTCCATGCATGGAAATATTTATTATAGCAGCTCTTTTTGTGGTAGCTGAAAGAATTGCAAACAAAGTTAGAAGCTCATCAGTTGGGAAAAAGATAAACCTGTCATAGCATAGCACATGAATATAATGGAATATTAATGTGCTTTAAGAAATAATGACTGATGAGGACAGAAAAGCATGGAAAGATTTCTATAAACTGATTCAGAGTGAAGTAAGCAGAAACAGGAAAAGAATATACACATCAGTTAGAACAATGGGAATAAAAAGAACAGAAAACAGCAATAAAACAACTGTAACTGCATGCCACAAAATGATGATGAAAATTGTCCCCAGAGAAAAGATGAGAAAGCCCCTTTGTACTTTGCAAAGATATGGAACTTTGTCAAAATATTTTGGATACATTGGTTCATTTTGCTGAACTTTGTCCTTCCTCTTTTTCAGAAATCCTTTGTTGTAAAGAGTAGCTCTCTGGGCTAGTTAGAGGAAGAATATAGTGGGAAATAGAGGGTGAAAGGTCAAAAAATTATTTTAAAAAATGTTCTTAGTAGCTTAATCTATCTGCTGTTCACCTGCCATGTAGGTTTGAAAGGAAACACTTACAATTTGTGTTTATTTTAATCTGTTGTCACAATATGAAATGAATTGCTGAGGCTTTTTTTTTTTTTTGCCCCATATGGATTGTTTGTCTTGCAGACCTAGAGGAAGAATCGGAGAGCTGGGACAACTCTGAAGGTGAAGAGGAAGAGAGAACTCTTTCCATGGCTGAAGCCACAGATGGGAGGGAGTTGGCCAAATGCTCCACCAAGCCCTCTTTACTCTCTGACTGTGGCAGCTGGCTGCCCCGAAAGCTGTCCGTCTTCAAGTCTCTCCGACACATGAGGCAGGTGGGCAGAAGAGAGCTGTGATTCAAAATACAGGGAAAATGTATGTCCAGGAAGAGTCATTTCTCCGCCATGTACATCCAGCACTGTTTCCTTATGACCCCTCCTTTTCTTTTCTTTCCTTTTTTAAAAACCCTTACCTTTTGTCTTAATACCAATTTTAAGACAGAGCAGTAAGGGCTAGGCAATTGGGATTAAATGATTTGTCCAGGGTCACATAGCTAGGAAGTGTCTTAAGGCCACATTTGAACCCAGATCTTCCCAACTCCTGGCCTAATGTTCTATTCACTGAACCACCCAGCTTGGTGCATTAAGAGGCTGAGTGACTTGCGCAGTCACACATTCAATAGGTGTCAGGCAGGATTTGAACCCAGCTCTTCTTGGCTTCAATGCCAGCTCTATTCATTATAGCACTGATTCTCAGGGGCAGTTAGCAAACTGTCTAATGTTTCAGAGTAACTGGGGGCTTTCTATACAAATAACGGATAGGTATAATTGCTTTAAGGATCACAGTCTTTTATATATATAATGACATCTGGTTGTCACAATAATCTGTGGCAGGTACTTGATGTGGGGCAGCTGGGGGTGCCGTGGCTACAGCACTAGCCTGGAGTCAGAAAGATTTCAAATCTGGCTTCGGACACCGATTAGCCATGTGACCTCGAGTAAGTCACTTCATCCTGTTTGCCTCCGTTTCCTAGTCTGTACAATGAACTGGAGAAGGAAACGGTAACCGTTCTAGTGTCTTTGCCCAAAAGCCCCACGTGGGCTTACAAAGAGACAGGTGGACTGAAAAGTGACTGGCCAGCAGCCCGAGGCCAGGCGTGGGGTCGAGGCCCAGGTCTCTGCATTCTGGTGCCTTTCCTGCGGCGGCGCGCGCCTAGACTCGTTACTGCCCCAAGTGGTAAAGACACACCTTTATCGGAGATGGCGAGCATGCTGGGGACCGAGTCTGGCCTTCTGGCTTCTGTTCCCGGCTCTGCTGCCAACCAGCTGGGAGACTTGGGGTGGGTAAAGAAGCAGCAATTTTGTTCACTTTCTGTAAAGAAGTGAATGGGGCTGGATTGCCGACATCCCGTAGCCCGTAAAGCCCGGCGGTGGCCTGTGGTTGCTTATAAGGGAGCTTTCTGCAAGGGGGAAGCGGGTGGGGGTGGTCATAGGGTGGACTTGGGAACTAATAGGCTGTAAGAGAGCAGCTCTTTTTTTTTATTTTGAGCTTCCGAGATGACTGGTAGGTCGGACCGAAACCTTTTTTTGTGTTTTGGTCAGGGTTTGGGGAAAGTTTTGTAGCCCCTCATTCGTGTCTGTGTGAATGTGTGTGTGTGCACACAGAATGCTACTGTCTGGTGATTCCTCGGAAGCTTCTTATCTGGGGATATTCAGAGTGTAACAAAGTGGTTGGTTCCATAAGCAGTAGGCAAACACATTCCGTTTTGTTTTTTTAAACCTTTAAATACTGAGTTTTGGTTTCTAGACTGAAGAGTGGTAAGGATGGGGGGGGGGAGGGGGATCACACAGCTAGGAAGTATCTGAGACCAAATTTGAACCCAGGACAAACATTTTCTTTATATGTTATTTCACTCAATCCTCATGCCTGTAAATAGAATAAATAGCTTATCTCCATTTTACAGAAAGGTACAATGTCTTATCCAAGATGAGATGGCAAGTAGAAGAGCCTCATTCACCTTCTAGCTCCTGGTTACTTCTTCCCATTGGAATGTTACTGGATCGGACTTAATAAGGAAGGGGAAAAGATTTTAGAATCACTTAGTCAGCATTATATTTTCTTCTTTAGGTCTTAGGTGCACCTTCTTTTCGTATGTTGGCATGGCATGTGCTAATGGGAAACCAGGTCATCTGGAAAGGGCAAGATGTGGATCTTGTTCAATCGGCTTTTGATGTTCTTCGGGTAAGACCTTCTCTGAATTACTTTTGTCCCTCTTTATTTAATCCCTTGCATATTTTTCATTTTAATAACAAATTTCCATATAAGTTTTCTAAAGTTATATGATCATATTATCTCCTTCCCTCTTTCCCTCCCCTCTCCTAGAGCTGACAAGTGATTCAATTTGGGTTATATGCGTATTATCACTCAAAAAGTACCTTGCATATTTTTCAGGAAAATTTAGGTCTATTATTTATTTAATTCTTACTTTATGTCTTAGTAACAACTCCTTTTTTTTTTTTTAAACCCTCACCTTCCATCTTGGAATCAATACTGTGTCTTGGTTCCAAGGCAAAAGATTGGTAAGGACTAGGCAGTGGGGGTTAAGTGCCTTGCCCAGGGTCACACAGTTAGGAAGTGTCTGAGGCCAGATTTGAACCCAGGACCTCGCATCTCTAGGCCTGGCTCAATCCACCAAGCTACCCAGCTGCCCCCAGTAACAATTCTTAAGACAGAAGAGCAAGGGATAGGTATATGGGGTTCAGTGACTTGCTTTGGATCACACAGCTAAGAAGTGTCTGAGGCCAGATTTGAACCTAAATCTTCCTGACTCCAGGCCTGGCACTGGTACCTAATGACCCCTTTATAGGTCTGTTATTCAAAAAAGACTTAAGGATTCACATAGAATACAAGAAAACATCCTTAAAAAGACTTCAATCTAGTCCATCTAAGTGTTATTTAAATCAGTGGACACAAAAATAGTGCATTCTATATGCATGTCACAGTATTATAAGAGTACTAAAAAATCTTAGAATGACATAGTACCTGCTTTCAAAGAACTGACAGTTTAATCAGGAAATGGAAGAGTAACTTAAATATGTAGACTTAAATACCTAAAATTAGATAACCCAAGACTATAAATGCATAAGAGCTTTTTGCTGAATTGAATTGTTATGATTAAATGCTAAGTGAATGGGGGCTGGAGCCTTCTGGAAAAACTTCACAAAGGAGAAGGGACCCTGGATCTGAAAGTATGTATACGGTTTGGCTAACAGAAAATGTGAAGGGCAGTCCAGAGTTCTGCTCTTCTGTTCATCATCACTGTTTGTTTCATCTTTAGACCATGCTGCCTGTAGGTTGTGTCCGAATCATCCCCTATAGTAGTCAGTATGAGGAGGCATATCGGTGTAACTTTCTTGGACTCAGTCCTCATGTGCAAATACCATCTTACATACAGACCTCTGGTAAGTTTCTGTCATTAGACCATGGAGACATACTCCTTTATCTCATTTATGGAACTTGCATGTTTACTTCGAGATTCTAGAAGTTGACTTCTGGGTCTTCATCATAGAATGAAGGGTGGGTGTTTTATCAGCTAAGCTTCTCTTCTTCAAAAATGGTTTTCTGACATTTTGCAATTCAGATTCTCTTCCTTCTTCCCTCTCTCCCTTTTACTCTCTGAGGCAGTAAATAGTCTGATATCGCTTAGATATAGTCTATAATTAGGTTTCTAGATATAGTACTGTCATGCAATATACATTTTTATATTCTTTGTACTGTAAAAAAAAAAAGACATCACACATGATTTTAAAAAAAACTCTCAAAGGGAATAAAGTGAAAAATAGCATACCTTAATCTATAATCCAATTCCATCAGTCTGTCTTTGGCCATGAATAACATTTTCTCTGTGAGGTTATCTTGGGATCCTGTTTTGCAGATAATAGGTTAGACTCGTGGTGGCAAACCTATGGCATGTGTGCCAAAGATGACACACAGAGACCTCTCTGTGGGTACACATGCTGTACTTGGTAGAGTTAGTTACTAGAAAGGCAGAAAGACTAGGGCAGAGCCACTTCCCCTTCATGCCCGAGCAGAGCACTCAGGCCATTCCCCTCACTTTTCTCCTCCTGTCTGGGATAAGGCAGCAGGAGGAGGTGGTGGGCACTGCAAACAATCTCGAAAAGATTTGCCATCACTGGTTTAGACCTTCACAAATCATTTTCATACAATATTTCCATTACTGTATACACTGTTCTATTTCTGATCACTTCAGTTTACATCAGTTCATATAAATCTAAGGTTTTTTGAACTCATCCTGTTTGCCATTTCTTATAGCACAGTTAGTTTTCCATTACAACCATATTCAATAGCTTGTTTAGCCATTCCCTAATTGATGAACACTCCCTCAATTCCTAGTTCTTTGCCACTATAAAAAGAACTGCTAAAAATACTTTTGTACAAGTAGGTCTTTTCCCCCTATCTTTGATCTCTTTGGGATACAGACCCAGTGGTGGTATTGCTAGGTCAAAGGGTATACATAATTTTATGGCCCTTTGGGCATGCTTCCATTTTACTCTCCAGAATGGTTGTAGTGTACCTTCTTAATATATAAAGCTACCACAGTCCCAACTTCTTTTTTTTTTAATAATCCTTTTCCTTTCAAATAAAATCATCTCAAGCAATAGGCCAGTCATGGGTTTATAACATTGCATTCTAGTGATACATAAGAGATCAGATTTGATTCTCAGGCTCTCTAGTTCCTCTTGATGTTGCCAAATTTTGTATGTTTTTGGATAAAAATTTTAGACTATGGGGTTTCACTACTTTCTTGGGTTTTCTCTTCTGAATTTCTAGGGGTCTCAGATATTATTCCTTCTTTCTAGCTACCTTCTTTATTAAAGTATATCTTGGGGAAATACAGGAGAATTTCCCCCCTTTTTTATTCCTTTTAGTTTAAAATCCTTTTGACTAGATTTGTAAGACACCTGGCCAGTGGAGCCCATGTGCTGTTACTATATATGCAGTACAAAGAGTGAGTAGAAGGCACCTAGGACATTGCATAGACCTCCCTCCCTCCCAAGTATGTTATGGGAAGACATGGACAAGAGTCATACAGAGTAAGAGTAGGATGACAGGAATAAGCTGCAGATTTTGGTGGGATGGGAGGAAGGAAGGGGGAGTATCTCCATCAGTAGTAGCAGAGATGCCTTGAAATATTAGTATGACTTACAGAGCACTTTCCTCAAAATAACTCTGTGGGACAGAAGGTACAAGCACTGCTAGTCACATTTTACTGATGAGGAAACAGGTACAGACAGGTTATGTGCCCACAATCTCAAGCAGCAAGTGTAGATGTGGGAACTCAAACCCATGTCTTCTGATTTAGATCATTATGAGAAGCAAATGACTGAGCAGGGAAATGGGTTTCTTTTGCCACAGAATTTGCTGTCATTGTTGAGGTCCACACATCCACTTGTTCCAGTGTTTATCCAGTTGCATGTGATGAAGATCAGTCTCTAAGCAAGTACGAGTTTGTGGTCACCAGTGGAGGCCCTATAGCTACTGATCGAGGTAGGAACTTCTGAGAAATGTTCATTTTTCATAAGAAAAAACACATGCCATAGAAAATAAGAGAATAAGAAAATAAAAGAAAATATTCATATATTCCCCCCTTTTTTTACTGATGGTTCTAATTCTTGTTTTGTCTATACCTGTTGCCAGTTGGACCCACCATCTTGAACAAAATTGAAGCTGCTCTCACCAATCAGAACCTTTCAGTGGATGTTGTGGATCAGTGCCTGGTTTGCCTCAAGGAAGAGTGGATGAAGTAATATGATACAATAAACATTTTATTCGGTGCCTACTGGGCAGAGAGCATTGTATTAGGTTCAAGGAGAGACGGAAAGTTTAGATAAAGCACGTCCTCCACTAGCAAGGAGTTTACAGCCTAGAGAAGGATAAAATAACACAAGTAGCCAAACACACATTGCATAAATACATTAAAGAGTTTACAAAAGAGTGTTAGATGAGGTCTGAGGGGGAGTCGTTACTTATGTGGGGAGATGGGAAAATCAAGAAAGGTTTCCTAGAGGAAGTGACTTATAAGATGAGCAGGAATTCAATAAAGAGGTAATGGAGGACTCCTAGGCAGAGAGAAAAGGATGAAGAGAGGCACAGAGCTCCTGTGGTTGGTGGGGACAACGCATATAGCCTGGTGGGATGTAAAGTTCGGAAAGTAGAGTTCCTCAAGAATATACAGATGTTTGAATGCCAGGTGGGTTTAGGTTTTTACTTTGTAGGCAATGGGAAGCTATGGGAGACTGTTAAGGAGAGGAGTAATAGGACCAAATTTATGTTTAACAAAGATTATTGTGGCCAAGGATGTTTAAAATGAATTGAAGGGAAGAGGAGGCTACTCCAATACTCTTTAAGTAGTTGGTAATAGAGACTCATACCAAGATAGTGGAAGTGGGAATAAAGGAGTGAGATGGAAGAAATGTTGCAAGGATTGAATGGACAATCTGTTAACTGATTAGATGTGAGAGTTGAGAGGAAAGGAAGGGAAGAATCAAAGGTAACCCCAAGTTTATAAACATAGGATGAATGGGAATGGAATGAACCTTAGATTGTGTCAAACTCAAATGGAAATTGACTTAGAAAACCACAAATTAACATTGTACTGTTTTTTATTTTGTTAAACATTTCCTTATTCCATTTTAATCTGGTAGCCATTCGTTTTTCAGCCCAAATTTGATGCCTCTGCCATGCACAGAAATCAAATAAGAGAACAGTTTTAAGAGAAAAGATGAGTTCAGCTTTTTTTGTGGTGAGTTTGAGGTACTATCAGGCTATTCAAGGGAAGATTTCCTGGAAGGTAGATCAGATGTGTTCTTGGAACTCAGGACATGGGATGTGAATGGGAGAATCATCTGCATAGAGGTATATAGGTGAAATTGTGGAATTAAATGAGATTATCTAGGAGTAGAGAGAGAAAAAGAGAACCAGTTATAATTCCTAGAAGGATACCTATATTAAGAAGTCATCAAGGTGATGATTATCCAATCATTCAGTCAATGAGTGAGCATGTATGGGCTGCCTACTCTGGGCCTGATCTTGTGCCAAGTAATCCAGAGGCAAAAATAAGACAATCCCTCTACATAAGCAGCTTATGATCTGCCAGAGGTGTATGAGCATGTCTAGTAGCAAAATTTAGACAAAGTGAATACAAGGTACTTTTGAGATCAAAAGAGAGCTGGGGAAGTCAGGAAAGGCCTCCTGCTCAGAGTGGCCCTGAGCTGGGTGTGTAGTGCAGATATAGGGGAGTCAGGGTAAAGGCACAGACATGGGCCATGAGGCATCAGCAGGCCCATTTGACTGCACGGTAATGTGCAAGGAACAGAGTGAGATGTAAGAAGACTGAAAAGTTGGGAAAGGGCCAGGTTGTGGAGAGGTTTAACTCTGGAGGTAATGCTCAGACTGCACTTTGGCAGATGTATAGGATAGAGATTGAGAAAAAGACGACGTCATCCAGGTAAAAGGTGATGAGGGACTGAATAAGGTGGTGGTTATGTGAATGGGAGAAAGATGACAAGATCTGTCCATCACTTGTAAATTTGGGAAATCAAGGACAGCACCAAGATGGCAAACTTAACTCCTGGCCTTAACTAGGGGACTTCAGCATTCATATTGCTCTTCCTTCAGATTTCCTATTCTTCCTTTTCCTCAAATCTTGTGGCCTCCTTTTTTGTTCCTTCTTAGGCCAGCAAAAAGACCGACGCATCCTGCATCTCACCATTACTCACAAGGCTTCTCTTCCCTTCCTTGAAGATGTTAGCATTATTTTTCCCAACATCTTTTACCATTTCATCTTTGCTTGGGCCTCCCCACCCTCCTCCCAAAACTTATTCTTTGCTCTCCTTCTGCTTCAGACTCTCCCCTCTATTGATTTACTTTCCTCCCTTCTTAACTTGATCCCTTAACGAATCAATTCAGCTCGGTCCTGTCTTCCACTTTGAAATGCCTTGTCCTTTTGTCCTGACCACTCATTCTGGGTCAGACTCCAGCCCTGGATTATTCTTACCATCCCCTTCTACTCTTAATTTAAATGAAGTTAAACAAACATGAAAGAAGTTGACACAGCTAGACTCATAGGTATTATAAATCTTCTCTCCCACACACTGAACTCCCCCATGCTCAGCTGAAGATTCACTTAGGCTACTGAGAAAATTGAGTCTATTTGCTTTGTTCTCTACTCTTTTTTCTGTCTGTATCCCTTGAAACAATCTCTTGCTCTCCTTTCTCCTTGCCAAGATCAGCCCCTCTGCCCGTGTCCTTGATCCCATGATCCCATTCCTTTTAGTTTTTTCTACCATATTGCCCCTCTCTTGCTCCCTGTTGGTTTCTTCCCTGAGATGCCTTCAAATAGGACTATTTCCTTTATCCCTAGACGTCATCCTAGCTCTTTCCTCTCAGTCAGACCCTTGGAAAAAGCTGTTTTTCATTCTAGTCTTCAATTTGACTTCAGACCATATCTTCAACTGAAACTGCCCTTTCCAAAGTCACCATTAATTTTTTAAAGAAGACCCTCACCTTCTATCTTAGAATTGGTACTGTGTATTGGTTCCAAGGCAGAAGAGTAGAAAGGGCTGGGCAATGAGGGTTCAGTGAAACAGGCTCACACTCTAGGAAGTAGCTGAGGCCAGCTTTGAACCCAGGACAATTCCCATTTCTTGTCCTCTGTACACATTCACATGTACTCATACACACACACACACTATTCTCCCCTGTTTGGAATATAACTCCTGCGAAGTAAGGATTATTTCCTTCTTTGTATTGATGGGACCTTAGTGAGCTCAGCGCACATAGTGAGTACTTAATGAAAACCTTGTTGATAAATTGATTGGTATAGAAATGGGTGTTGATGAAGTCACCCAGTGAAAAGGATAGAGCCTCGTGGTACAGCTGTAGCTGTCATGTGTGAAGTACAAAATGATCTAGCAAAAGAGACTGAGAAAGGAGTGATTAGAGAGGTAGAAGGAAAACCTAGAGAACAATATGACAAAAACTCAAGAGTGGAGAAGTTAGTGTTCGTGTTGTGCTGCAGAGAGATAGAGAAGAGGCTGTTAGATTTCGCAATTCAGAGATTATTGGAAACAGTTTCAGTTTAATGGTGATTAGAAGCCAGATTTTGTGAGGTTTAAAAGAAAGGGAGAGAAAGGGGAGGGTAGGTGGCTCAATGGGTAGAGCGCCTGGTCTGGAGACACAAAAGTCCTAGATTCACATCTAGCCTTCTTAGCTATGGGACCCTGGGCAAGTCACTTAACTCTAATTACCTAGTCCTTATTGCTCTTCTGCCCTGGAAATGATACTCCATATCAATTCTAAGACAGAAGAAGGTATGGGTTAAAAAAAAAAGAGGGAGAAGAAAGGGAAGTGTGGGCTACTCTTTGAAGGCATTTGGCTAAAAAGGGAGAGAGAGAGATTATCTTCAGAGAAGATGGGATCCTGCATTGTAAAGAAAAGAGAGAACAGTTGGCAAGGGAGGAAAACCAGGCCTATTATGCCTGTGTGTCTGAAGAAGAGGGGGTCGTCCACTAGTAAGTGTGTGGTCAGGAGTGTCAGAAGTTGTATTGAGGGTAGAGACGACATGGACTACAAAAGGGCCATTGGATCTGATAGTGAAATAAATGTCATTTGAGTCAAGTGGTTGGGGAAAGAAGTAACGTGAAAGTTGTAAGTTTGCCCTGTAGAGGGGAAGAGAGAGTACCCCAATGGACTAACAAGGGGAGGATGTTTCAGAACTGATGAAGAGAGTTTTACTGTGTATGAGAGAGCTGAAGCAAGGAGGATCGAGAAAGAGCAAGGTCAAAGGTGCAAATGGCTATAGTGGCTTTAGTGTGAGAAAGCGCTTTGTTCTTCTGATAGAAAGTAAAAAAGGAGGAGAGAAGATTTAATGATGTTGACAAGGTTTAGGAATGTATTGAAAGAACTAAGGGTGTTTGTGCTGGATGCACTAAGTATTCTCATTAAGGTAAAGAGGAGGCTCGGTAAAAATATAGCTCGAGTTTTCATGAATATTCTCTTACTATTTTTGCCATAGAGTAAAGAACTATGTCTGAAATATGTTAGTTAAAAAGGCAGAGGGCCTCACTTCTCCTGTAGAAATCCCGTTTTAATTAGTAGACCATGAATCGTAAACGAAGGTGATTAGCATTCCTATTTACTTAGAAAGTGCTTCTTTGTGTTTTCATTTATGGTCATTTCATATTGGGTAAAGGATATTATTTAGGTTTTCTGATTCTGACTAACCACACAGAACTATGCTTAGGAACAACCAGTTTCTCACATTTAAGAAAACGTTGCTTGCCAAATTGTAGTTGTTCTACTTTAGACTTGACATATAGGGTAAACTTTGACAAATGGGTACTTCTAAAACTTTTGTGTGCCATTTGCTCTTTAGAATGTCATTTTTGAGGGCCATTGAGTTCCATCTTACCTATAAAATACAGAGAGTCTTGTCTGACTAGAGATACTTGCAGAACAGTCTTAGCTATTCAGTCTTTTGGCTGCTGCAGGAGGGGTTTGAACATTGTAATTATTGTGTTTTGTTTTACCTAGCAAAGTGAAGGTGCTTTTCAAATTCACCAAAGTGGACAGTCGGCCCAAAGAGGACACCCAGAAACTTCTAAGCATTCTGGGAGCAGCCGAGGAAGATAATGTAAAACTCCTGAAGTTCTGGATGACTGGGTTAAGCAAGACCTACAAATCACACCTCATGTCTACTGTTCGAAGCCCTACTTCCTCAGAATGTCGAAACTGACGGCATGGTGGGAGTGATCTCAGGATTTGGTCTCCTGGGATCAGGTTCTTCATTTCCCTTTCTACCACGTCCACAACATGTCATTGAATCACAAAATATAATTGTCCACAAATTCCTCTTGGAGAACTATAAGCTTAATCTTTGAATTGCTCAAAAATTAGACATTTCTCACCCAGAAATGTACACAGATAAGCCTAATTTCTGGCCTCCATGTGGTAGTTGTGTTTGATTCTGTTTTTCTTCAGAATTTAAAAAAGGAACAGCCCACCCACAGAGTGACACTGGAAAATGTAAACAGCTGTATTCTTATCCATATCAGTTCATCTCCTAAAGGGGCAATGGAGAAAGTAACTATAAGAAAAACTTAGATTTGTTAGTGCTAAAGACTTTCATTTCAAATTTTAGAAAAGAAAAAAGCTGGAATTAGGATCAGATTTTGCTACAGATCTTTTTTCAACACTTCCAGTTTAAGATTGAGTGAGAGTTATATGAGTTTTCAGTCTGGTAGAGAACATCCAGGGTTGACACAGTTCCCTCACCATTTTTAGTAATCTAATCTTGAGTCTGAAAGCTGCTCTGGGTCTTTGGAAAAGATTTGTAGAGTTATAGCAGCTATTTATTCTTAAATGGATTTGAATTCTATTTGAAGTGAAAAGAATAGGTAATCAATTATTTTTGGAATGGAAACCCAACAACAAGCTAAAGACACTCATTTGCAAATGTACTCTAGCTAGGGTTCTCTGTAGTTGCATGTGAAAATAACCTGTGACCTCCAGTTTTAAAGAGGCTTATTATTTTATATAAAGGTGTTACTTTTGCCTAAATGTCAAATACAGACATTTGATTTCCCAACCTGAGAAAATGTGAATTAGAGTTCCTAATAATAGCATTTAGATTCTGACCTTTCATATTAGCCACAATAGATTATTTATGAAATTTACCATAATTCTATTCAATATCACTCTGCCCTTCAGAACTTATTAAAGCCTTGATTAATGGCAACTAAAAACAATTTCAAGATTATGGTAGATTTTTAAATTTCATCAACCCATTGCAATTGCATTTCTAACAAGACTTGGTGATTTTGCAACAACTTTTTTGCTGATTTATCTAAGGGGGGATTTGTGGGTGTTTATTTAAATTATATTTAACACAAAAATAAGTTTTTATGTCATTGTTAACTCTATAATGCTAAAGCATTAAAACACAATAAAGATGTATTTTTGTAAAGTGGAGAAGAGAAGTATTTTTGATCTAGTATGTGAAACATAGTTGGCTTCAGCAATGCAATGTGTTATTATGGACAGTTTATGAGCAGCAGGTTAAATTCTTAAGTATTTAAATAATTAAGATCTTGGGAAATTTTCCCCAAAGTGTAGTTACTCATTTGAAGATACCAACTGTAGGTTTTAATGATTTGCCTCTTAATAAATTTGTAAATATATCTCTACCATATGTTTTTGGACATGTCCAATTAGGAAAGTTGTTTTGCTGGAGTATGCACTTTGAAGGGGTTTTTCCCCCTCCTTTTTTTTCAGTGAGGGAGGAGAGAAGTGGGAGAGAAAATAGACTTTTATTAATTTTAGATAACCATCTTCTTGGATTTACATGCTTTATCTCAAAAGAAGGATTACCAAGAGGGTATTTATTGGACAGGGTATTTAACTTTAACATATAGGCCAATAAAGACCTATCCTGCCAAATGTCCTTAATTGATGTCATGAAAACAAAATCATGGGATTGTGAATTTAGCACTGGAAGGGACCTTAGCCATCTAGTCCAGTCAACTCATTTTCCCAGATGAAGAAACTACTCTGCCAGAATAGATTTACACCTGTTCTGCAACAGTCTTAATACCTGGAATATTGAGATACTAATGTATTGCAATATTCTGAAATGACAATGAGTATGTGGGTTATGCCTGCATGTATTTTAGAAACTGACAAGATGAAGTAGTCAGCTACTTCTAGTCAAAGGGTAATTTGAAACCAAGACATTTAATAAACAGTGATCCAAGAAATAGTGGTAAGATTAAAGGACAAGTTCTTTATGTGGCCCACTGAAACATGCAATAGAAATATCAAAGGAAGGAAAGTGATAAAAAATAGCCTTACCAGAAAATTAAAATAAATGGAAATTTAGGATGAGAAAAGCAGAAGGCTAATACAACCAAAAACAGAGACTTAGCATAGTTAAACTACTCTTTAAATATTACCAAAGGGGGCGGAGTCAAGATGGCAGTGTAGAGGCAGCAAAAGTTCAGACCTCTGAAAACCCTTCCTTACCAATTACAAACTAAAACAAGACAGCTAAGGAACCCTCCTGCTGGACTCAATTCAAAAGGTAAGCCCCCCAAAAGCCAGAATTCTAGGACACTCTGGTTTAAGGGGAAGAAGGAAGGTCCCAGGACCCCTCCCCTACCTAGAGCACTCAGCCTCCAGGGGCAGCCGGAACCTCTGGGTGGGCAAAGGTGCTGGTCTGGAGGGAGTACCTTGTGGGCAGGGCTGTGCCAGGCTCAGAGTGTCAAACACAGGTGGTGGGGAAGGAGCTGAAGAGGGAGCACAGAGTGGGCAGCCTGGTCACAGTGGCCGAGACCTTCCATATTGCTCCAGCCTTCCAGGAGGTTTTGGCCTCAGGGCACATCCAGCTCAACGCAGCTGAACTTAATCCCAAACTGAACTTTATCCCATAAAGTCTTCAGAGGTCAGGGAAGCTCAAGCTCCAACAGCCCTCCCCCAAAGACTGCACTGAGATATCTCCTGACAAAGCTCCAAGAGGGGAGATTGACAGAAAACCCCAAAACAAAAACCAAAAAAAGGAGCAGGAGCACAGACAACTAAAGGGAGCAAAAAAGGAGTAAATTTGAGCAAACAACAGAAAAAGAAAAAATTACAATCGACAGCTTCTATACAGGCAATGAACAAAGCAAACAGAATAGAGGAGGAGGGAACATCAAGCAATTGTAAAAATGGAGATTTGAACCCTGGACTTCAATCCCCAGAAGTCCTTGCTCTAGTTCCTAAGATGCCCTCTAATCTCACTGAGATCCCCACCAGGGAGAGATCAAAATTTCTATTTAAACTGGTTGTAAAGCCTACTGAACTCTTCCTGGTTCCACTTCCAAACACACGTTTCAAGATGTAGTGTAAGTGAAATTGAATGGGAAAGTGAGGCAAAGGAGATGAAAGATGAGGCAAATAAGACAAAATATGAGGCAAAGGAGGTGAAAAATGGAGTAAAGAGGATGAAAGATGACCTCCAAAGAAAATCAGACTAGAAGGAGAAGGATGACCTAAAAGCCAGGGATGAAATCCAGTCTTTAAGAACCAGAATACAACAACTAGAATTAAGTAACCTCACAAGGCAGTAGGACACTATAAAACAAAACCAAAAGAATGAAAAAATTGAGGAAGATATGAATCATCTCATTCACAAAACAGAAGATTTAGAAAATTGTTCCAGGAGAGACAACTTAAGAATCATTGGTCTACCAGAAGACCATGATGAAAGAAAAAGCCTTGACATCATACTACAGGAAATTACCCAAGAAAACTGCCCCAATGTTCTAGAACAAGAGGGAAAAAGTAGAGATTGAAAGAATCCACAGATCATCTCTTGTACTTAATCCCCAACTGACAACACCCAGGAATGTTATAGCCAAATTCAAGAACTATCAGACCAAGGAAAAAAAATACTACAAGCTGCCAAGATGAAGTCATTCAGATACCATGAAACCACAGCGAGGATAACACAGGATGTAGCTGCATCTACACTGTGTAAAGATAATTTTAGGGTTGTGACTTTAAATCTAGATTTAATTGGTTGCCAAGGGAAATCTCAAAATACCCAAGTCAGCCTGGAAATTGATGGTAATTTAATTAATATAGAGGGAAGGAATTTAAGGAGAAGGAGGGAAGAGGATATAGGATTTCTCCTACCTGGCCTGTATCAGGGGGAGTTTAAAATCCCTGCCTCCAGGTCTCTGAAAAAGATTAGAGGCTTCTAAGAGGATAAAGTTGGAAAGTAAAGGAGGAAAACTCAGCCAGAAACTCACCACTGAACCAGACAATAGCTTGAAGTCACGCTAAAATACTGAAAGGCTCAGCACATAGCTCTCAGCTAACTCTCCCCCGCCAATCAGGGAAAGAGAGAGTGTGTGTGTCCTTGAGGGATGAAAAATTTCAAATATATAGACCTTTCATCCTTGTGTCCCCTCCTCTAAATGCCCATTCTTTAGTTCTCAGTTTTTTTTATTAGATTATATCTTTAGAGTTATTTAACACTTCTTTGTTAAGTTCACCTTTTGTTAGTTACTTGACCTTTTTGTGATTAATTTAACCTTTATAGTTACTTAACACCTTTTTTTGTATTAAGATCTACAAATAGACTTAGTTTAAAGTTCTAGCTTTACCATAAAGTAAGAACTAAGTACCTTCATTGTTCAGTCAGGAGATTACAACTTTATCTAAGTAGGGTGGAGTAATTTAAAGTTCCCAAGACATTCCTGATTTTGTTAAACTAAGTATCTTCATTGTTACAATCAGGAAATAGCTAAATCCAATCTTCACAACTGAAGGACTGAAAGGCATGGAATATGACATTCTGAAAAGCAAGGGAACTAGGTCTATAACCAAGAATCAACTACCCAGCAAAACTGACTACAGGGGAAAAGTATGGTCATTCAACAAAATAGAAGAATTTCAAGCATTTGTAAAAAAAAGACCAGACCTGAACAGAAAATTTGATGCCCAAGCACAGAACTCAAGAGAATCATCAAAAGATAACTAAAAAGGGGGGGGGGGGGGGAACAAAACAAAAAACCTTTTTTTTAAGAGACCCAATAACTTAAAATGATATGTATCCCTATAAGAAAAGAGGTCATTGGTAACTCTTAAAAATTGTTACCATCTGGGCAGCCAGAAGAATTACACTTAGAGGGAACAGTGGCAAACTGTATAGGATGAAATAACAAGGCATAAATGTGTATATAGATATATGTATGCATAAAGGCATATACATTCCTGTGTGTATATATATATACACAACTAGAGATAAAAAAGGTTAATACTAAAAGAAACGGAAAAGAAACAAAAGGGGGTCAATTTATATGTCACAAAGAAGGTTGTGGTGGGAGGGGGGAGAACATCAATACACTTGGAGGGTAAAGAGGTTGGAGATAGGAAATATTCAACTCTTACATGCATTGAAATTGACCCAAAGAAGGAAGAACAATCCAATCCATTGGGGCAGAGAATAGATTGGGGCCCTATAAGGAAGTAGAAGGGTAACAAATGGACTGATGGGGAAGGAAGCAATACAAGGCAGTGAGAGGGTGGGGGGGGTAGTTTTAAAAAGACTGCAAAGAAAATAAGGGAGAGAATAAGAAGGGAGGGGGTAGAAAGGGAAGTAAAATAAGGGGGGGGAACTATGGAGACTGATTAAAAACAAACATTGGTGTAGAAGGAAATAGTGAAAGAAAAAGCAGGACTAGGAGTAGAAATCAAAATGCTTGGAAATACCCAGCTAGTAATCATAACTCTCAATGTGAATGGAATGAACTCACCTATAAAATGCAAGCAAATAGCAGAGTGAATTAGAATCCAAAACCCTACCATATGCTGTCTACAAGAAACACACATGAGGAAGGTAGATACGCAGAGGGTGAAAGTAAGAGGATGGAGCCAACTCTATTGGGCATCAACTAATAAAAAGAAGGCAGGAGTTGCAATCATGATATCTGACAAAGCCAAAGTAAAAATAAATCTAGTTAAAAGAGATAGGGAAGGTAATTACATCCTGATAAAAGGCTGTATAGACAATGAGGAATTATCAGTACTCAACATGTATGCACCAAATGGTATAGCATCCAAATTTCTAAAGGAGAAACTAGTGGAGCTCAAGGATGAAATAGATAGAAAAACAATACTAGTGGGAGACCTGAACCTTCCTCTATCCTAACTAGAAAAATCAAACCCAAAAATAAATAAGAAAGAGGTAAGAGAAGTGAATGAAATCTTAGTACAATTAGTTAGTAGATATGTGGAGAAAAATAAATAGGGACAAAAAGGAATACACCTTCTTTTCAGTAGCACATGGTACACTCACAAAAACTGACCATGGATTAGGGCATAAAAACATTGCAAACAAGTGCAAAAGATCAGAAATAATGAATGCAACCCTCTCAGATCACAATACAATGAAAATAATAATCAGTAAGGGTACATGGAGAGGTAAATCAAAAATTAATTTGAAATCAAACAATACGATTCTCCAAAACCAGTTAAAGAACAAATCATAGAAACAATAATTTCACTGAAGAAAATGGCAATGATGAGACATCCTTTCAAAATCTATGGGATGCAGCAAAGCAGAACTCAAGGGGAAATTTATATCCTTGAGTTCATATATTAGAGAGGGCAGAGATCAATGAATTGATCATGCAAATTAAAAAACTAGAAAGTGAACAAATTAAAAATCCTCACATGAAGACTAAATTAGAGATCCTAAAAATCAAAGGAGAAATTAATAAAATTGAAAGCCAAAGAAGTATTGATTTAATAAATAAGACTAGAAGCTGATACTTTGAAAAAAACCAATAAAATAGACAAAATACTGGTCAATCTAATTTTAAAAAGGAAAGAAGAAAACAAAATTGACAGTATTCAAGATGAAAAGGGAGACCTCACCTCTAATGAAGAGGAAATTAAGGCAATCATTAAAAACTATTATGCCCAACTATATGGCAACAAATATGGCAATCTAGGCGATATGGATGAATATTTACAAAAATATAAATTGCCTAGACTAACAGAGGAAGAAATAGATTACCTAAACAACACCATATCAGAGAAAGAAATTGAATAAGCCATCAAAGAACTCCCTAAGAAAAAATCCTCAGGTCCAGATGGATTCACAAATGAATTTCATCAAATATTCAAAGAACAACTAATCCCAATATTATACAAACTATTTAATAGAATAAGCAAAGAAGGAGTTCTACCAAATTCCTTTTACAACACAAATATGGTATTGATTCCAAAGCCGGGGAGGTCAAAAACAGAGAAAGAAAATTATACACAAATCTCCTTAATGAATATAGATGCAAAAATCTTAAATAACATATTAGCAAAAAGACTCCAGCAAGTCATCACAAAGGTTATTCACTATGACCAGGTAGGATTCATACCAGGAATGCAAGGATGGTTCAATATTAGGAAAACCATCCACATAATTGACCATATTAACAAGCAAAATGACAAAAATCACATGATTATCTCAATAGGTGCAGAAAAAGCCTTTGATAAAATACAACACCCATTCCTACTGAAAACACTAGAAAGTATAGGAATAGAAGGGTCTTTCCTACAGTATATATCTACAACCATCAGCAAACATCACCTGCAATGGGGATAAACTAGAAACCTTCCCAATAAGATCAGGAGTGAAACAAGGATGCCCATTATCACCTCTATTATTTAACATTGTATTTGAAACACTAGCTGTAACGATTAGAGAAGAAAAATAAATTGAAGGTATTAAAATTGGCAATGAGGAGACCAAGCTATCACTCTTTGCAGATGATATGATGGTCTACTTAAAGAGTCCTAGAGAATCAACCAAAAAGCTAGTGGAAATAATCAATAACTTTAGCAAAGTTGCAGGATACAAAATAAACCCACATAAGTTATCAGCATTTATATATATATATATATATATATATATATATACACACACACACACACACACATATATATATATATATATATATATATATATATATATATATCCAACACATCTCAGCAGCAAGAATTAGAAAAAGAAATTCCATTTAAAATCACCCTAGACAATATAAGATACTTAGAAATCTATCTGCCACAACAAACACAGGAATTATATGATCACAACTGCAAAACACTCTCCACACAATTAAAACAAGATCTGAGCAATTGGAAAAACATTAATTGCTCATGAGTAGGACGAGCTAACATAATAAAAATGACAATCCTACCCCAATTAAGTCACTTACTTAGTGCCAAACCCATTGAACTACCAAAAAACTTTTTTACTGAATTAGAAAAAAAAATAACAAAGTTCATTTGGAAGCACAAAAGATCAAGGATATCCAGGGAAATAATGAAAAAAAAAATGCAAAGGAAGGAAGACTTGCAGTCCAAGATCTCAAACTATACTATAAAGCAGTGGTCATCAAAACAATTTGGTACTGGCTAAGAGACAGAAAGGAGGATCAGTGAAATAGACTTCGGGTAAGTGACCTCAGCAAGACAGTCTATGATAAGCCCCCAAATCCCAGCTTTTGGGACAAAAACTCACTATTTGATAAAAACTGCTAGGAAAATTGGAAGAAAGTATGGGAGAGATTAGGTTTGGATCAACATCTCACACCCTACATCAAGATAAATTCAGAATGGGTGAATGACCTGAATATAAAGAAGGAAACTATAAACAAATTAGGTGAACACAAAATAGTATACATGTTAGATCTTTGTGAAAGGAAAGACTTTAAAACCAAGCAAGAGCTAGAACAAAATCACAAAATGTAAAATCGATCATTTTGATTATATGAAATTAAAAAGGTTTTGTACAAACAAAACTAATGCATCCACAATTAGAAGGGAAGAAACAAATTGGTAAACAATCTTCATAACAAAAACCTCTGACAAAGGTCTAATTACTCAAATTTATAAAGAACTAAACCAATTGTACAAAAAAATCAAGCCATTCTCCAACTGATAAATGGGCACGGGATATGAATAGGCATTTTTCAATTAAAGAAAACAAAACTATTAATAAACACATGAAAAGTGTTCTAAATCTCTTATAATCAGAGATATGCAAGTCAAAAAAACTCTGAGGTATCACCTCACACCTAGCAGATTGGCTAACATGACAGCAAAGGCAAGTAATGAATGCTGGAGGGGATGTGGCAAAGTTGGGACATTAATGCATTGCTGGTGGAGTTGTGAATTGATCCAACCATTCTGGAGGGCAATTTGGAACTATGCTCAAAGGGTGCTAAAAGAATGTCTGCCCTTTGATCCAGCCACAGCACTGCTGGGTTTGTACCCCAAAGAGATAATAAGGAAAAAGCCATGTACAAGAATATTCATAGCTGCACTCTTTGTGGAGACAAAAAAATTGGAAAATGAGGGGATGCCCTTCAATTGGGGAATGGCTGAACAAATTGTGGTATATGTTGGTGATAGAATACTATGATGCTCAAAGGAATAATAAAGTGGAGGAATTCCAGGCAAACTGGAACAAGCTCTAGGAATTGATGCAGAGTGAGGAGCCGAACCAGGAGAACATTGTACACAGAGACTGATACACTGTGGTACAAGTGAATGTAATGGAGTTCTCCATTAGTGGCAAGGCAGTGATCCTGAACACCTCGGAGTGATGTATGAGAAAAAACACTATCCACAATCAGAGGAAAAACTGTGGGAGTAGAAACACAGAAGTAAAACAACTGCTTGAATACATGGGTCAAGGGGAAATGGCTGGGGAGGTAGACTTTAAATGAACATCCTAATGCAAACACCAACAACATGGAAATAGGTTCTGATCAAGGACACAAGTAATACCCAATGAAATTGCGCATCAGCTGCAGGAAGGGTGGGTGGAGGGGAGGGAAGGAAATAATGTGACTATTGTAATCAAGGAATAATGCTCTATATTGACTAAATAAATTAATTCAGAAGAAAAAAAATTACCAAAAACATACTAGGAACTGCTAGAAGTGAAGAAATAATTTACCACAGAAATAATTTTCAGTTATAGCAGACTTTTCAAGGAAGACAGAATTAATATTGCATAGATATACACAAGAAAGCTCCCTGAAAGTTATCACAACTTTTTGGGGGTGACCCAGAACTTATACACATCTACTTCAATGAAAACTTTATAATGGCACCAGACAGAATAATGAGCAAAGAGATATGAAAAACCACAGTAAGTTAACTTCATCACTTTTGAACTGCACAAAAAAAGTCCAGCACCAATCAAGGTGAATAGAATGGGAATCTCCCATAATGACCCTAGAGACATCAGAGACTTCTATAAACAAAGCTTTGTCTTTCCAGAGGCAGTAAGTTACTACGAAGTCTGTCCTGGTACTCTACTAAGGCCTGAAGATTTAATGCTCTGAACCTCAAAGATCTTGGGAAAGGATATGCAAGGACTCTACCATCACTTGTTCAGTGAAGAAACTTCAGGAAGTGGCCAGCCCAGGAACTTGGGCAATCACAGTGGGAAATGAAGCAGGGAAAGGATTTCTTGGTCCTGACAAAAAACTAATTCTATACTGCTTGTTAAATAACCAGAAAGGGGGCCCGATGACAAGCACCTTAAAAACTCTTAGAATCAAAGGGCAAAATTAAATTAGAACCCATTTAATCATCTAAAGCAAATTCCCAAAGGAAAAATCCTGGGAATGCCGTTACCAAAATACAGAGCTGTTAAAACTAAGAAAATATACCAGAAAGATTTCATGTACTAAAGAACTAGTCAATATTATATAAGACCTCTAAAAAACAAGTAGAGATCTTAGAATGCAATACTCTAAAAGGTAAAAGATACAAGCTTAAAAATGAGAACATGTCAACCTACAAAGGTACGAATTGTGAACTTTAAAAACTACTCCACCCTATTTAGACCATACTTTAGGGGAAGATAAAGTTGTGATCTCCTGATTAAACAATGAAGGTACTTAGTTCTCAACTTATAGTGAAGCTAGAACTTTAAGCTAAGTCTATTTTTAGATCTAATATAAAAAGGTGTTAAGTAACTATAAAGTTTAAATTAATCACAAAAAGGTCAAGTAACTCACAAAAGGTGAACTTAACAAAGAAGTGTTAACTCTGAAGATATAATCAAATCAAAGAACTAAAAGTATGGGCAATCCTGGAGAAAAAGCCTTTAATGTGATTGGTAGATGTGAACATTTAGAGTAGGAGACACAAGGATGAAAGGTCTATATATTTGAGATTTTTCATCCCTCAAGGACACACACACTCTCTCTCGCTTTCCCTGATTGGCAGAGGAGAGTTAGCTGAGAGCTGCATGCTGAGCCTTGAGGCATCTTAGCCTGGCTACAAGCTATTGTCTGGTTCGGTGGTGAGTTTCTGGCTGAGTTTTCTTCCTTTGCTTTCTAACTTTATCCTCTTAGAAGCCTCTAATCTTCTTCAGAGACGTAGAGGTGGGGAGTTTAAAACTTCCTGTGGCATAGGCCAGGTAGGAGAAATCCTATATCCTCTTTCCTCCTTCTCCTTAAATTCCTTCCCTCTATATTAATTAAATTACCATAAATTTCCAGACTGTCTTGGGAATTTTATTGGTGACCTTTTAAATCTAGATTTAAAGTCAGAACCCTAAAATTATCTGAAACAACTAAATCACTAAAGAGTTCATGAATTTTATGTGTGTATATATATATGTGTGTGTGTGTATATATTTATATATTATATATGTGTATATATGCATATATACACATATGTTTATACAAAACCTCAATGATAGCTTCCTCTTGATGAGCACTTTAAGGTTTATAAAATTCCTCACAAATGCCCTAAACAGGGCTTTGTGGGACCTATTATTTTCGTTTTACAGAAGAGAAGTAAAGCAGATACAAAATATACTTGTAGGGTATTTGAATTTGAGTTGTTTTGATAGAAACCAAGAATTTTATGAAATGGAGGTGTTCTAAGAGTATTCCAGGCTTTGATTATATCTAGTTCAAAAGCATGGAGCTAGAACAGTGATCACAAACCTTTTGAGAGTGCTGCCCCCTTCCCCTGTGTGCTGTGCCCTCCGCAACCAACCCAGCAGACCGTGTGCCATGCCCCTCACCACTACTGAGTGCCAGGGGTGCCCTGTACCACTCCTTGCCCCACACAGGGGAGGGAGGAAGTCCTGCTATTGGGCTGCTGGGCAGAGGGGCAGGTGATGTGAAAAAATGTCAGCAGGCATGGTAGAGAGGGGGAGGGGAGCAGCTCCACCCCAGACCCTCTGCCTTTCTAGTAATGAACTCTGGTGGGAGAGGGCAACCCCATGCCCATAGAGCGTGCTCCACGTGCCATCTTTGGTACTCTTGCCATAAGTTTGCCATCACTGAGCTAGAGGATGTAAGTAACAACATTACAGACATCCTGACAACTGCAGTGTGTGAGGAATGAATGAAGAAAAAATGGTGCTTAGTGTGTGCCAGGTGCTGTGGATACAAATAGAAGAAGCAAGACATCAGCTAACTTTAAGGAGTTTACATTCTAACAGGGAAAGATAATATATAGAGAGAAACATGACAACCAGGAAGGGTGTTTTTACTAGAGAGTAAAAGGGTTGGTGAGTGAAGTTATAGAACTATTACATGTTTTTTCCAAGTACTGATTTAATTACTGTTCATCATGCTAGAGGTGGAAAGCAGCTGGAAAGTTGATGGGAAGGGGTAGGAAGAGGAAGGTGTTGTACAAGCTGACATAGAGTGAAGATGACCAGTGAGAAGCAGAGGAGCAAGGCTTTAAGAGGCTGGAAAGATAAAGCAGGACTATATTGTAAAGAGCTTTAAATGCCAAGATTTTATATTTAATCCTAAAGGTAATAAGGAGCCACCACAAAGTATAATTGTGCTGATTTGATTCTGAGACCAGAGAAGAGTTTCAAAGAGAGAAGAGGTTGGGGAGGGATCTTTTTACATGCTTGATAGTGGGGCAGTTTGCCCAGAGAGATAGCCATGGTCTGGTCTGGTCTCATGCTCTGTGGCTGACTGGATATTATAGGCTTGTTGAATCTGTAATTGTCAATCAAGACAGCTCCTCTCAGGTTGAGAGTTCAAAGCTGGGTGGATTAACTTCCCTTGGGGACTTGGAACATTTTTTCTTGGGGGCAGGCTCTAGGTGCTGTTTCAAGTGGCAAAAAATCAGGGCAGCAACATGATTGATGGTTAAATGGAGTGTGAAATATGTTCTGGTCTAGTGGCTTGGGTCCAGGTACATATACTGGGCTAAGTGAAGTTGGATTCATTCACCAAATGTGACAAAATAGCCTGCCATTCACTAGTAAAATATATAAGAATTAAAGAATAGATTAAAATGTTGAATCTAACAATATGCTGCTTATAGCAAACACATTTAAGTAAAAAATATAAATATCAAAATGAAAGACTGGAAATGACTTATCAAAATGGAATATAAACTAGAAAATATTTAATGAAGAGCATCACATAATGCTAAAAGTCTGATACAAAATGATACTGTTATCTACTTAAATACGCACCTAATAATTGTGCAGCAAAAATTCCCAGCTGTTTGAGACTTAAAATCATGGGAGGCATTAATACTTCATTATAAGTATATGATAAACCCAAACAAAAGAATTTCTTAAAATTAAAGAGCTAAACATATTAAACAAAAAATAATAGAAAATATAATAACTAATATAATAGGTAATAGAAAGGTAACTAATGAGTCAAGGAACACTTTCTTTTCAAATGTCCAAAGGCTTTATTTAAAATTTTATTTGTGCTGAACCATGAAGGCATTAGTTAGCAAGTATTTATGAAGTGTTTATTATGATGTGCTAGGCACTGGGAAGAGAAAGAAACAATTCCTGTTAGAGATGAATTTACATTCTTATGAGAGGCAACAAATACATAAAGACACTGTAGCAAAAACATAAAAGTAGTGAATACAAAAAATAAATTAAGTAGTTAAATATAAAGTAGGTTGAGGGACAGGAAAGGGTTGATGCAGGTGGTGGTGCCTGAGCTGCAAATAGAAGGAAAAGAGTGACTTTGTGAGGGGGTCAGGGGTCAAGGACTGGCCAGCATAGAGAATGGAACAGAGAACAGGTACATTTTGGCTAGATTGAAGAATATGGGCAGGGCAGACTGGTTAGAACTTTTAAAGCTGAGCAGAAGTTTTTATACTTGATGCTATAGGTGAAAGGAAGTCCCTGGTTTGACATGGTCAGATCTGCACTTCAGGAAAATTACTTTGGTAGTAATTTGTAGGATGGAAGGTCCAGGATATAGAATGACTTTAGCCAGAAAGAACAATCAGGATGTTGCAATAATCTAGGAAAGCATGGGGGCAGCTGGGTAGCTCAGTGGATTGAGAGCCAGGCCCTGAGATGGGAGGTCCTGGGTTCAAATTTGACCTCAGACACTTCCCAGCTGGGTGACCCTGGGCAAGTCACTTGACCCCCATTGCCTAGCCCTTATCACTCTTCTACCTTGGAGCCAATACACTCCAAGACAGAAGGTAAGGGTTTAAACAAATAATCTAGGAAAGCAAAGAGGTCTGAACTAAGGTATGAGATAGGTGAGTATTACTTTGAATTAAAGATTACCAAGGTAGCAGCAAGAACTGGCCTTTAATGGAGGAATTGCAGTCTGGGGTCACCATCCAGCACCCAGTGTAAGTGTCCTCTGGGTGCTTAAATATATATCAAGCTCAAGAGTCTCATGGAAGGCACAGATGTTAAATCCATTGTTTTACAAAACAGTTGAAGGAGAGCTTCTGAGGGTTAAATTGCTTTTACAAAGTGTGGTTAACAGAGAAAGGAGGTCACTAGGCTAATGCTGAGATTATGAACCTGAGACCCTGGAAAGATGGTAGAAAAAAGGCATAAAGCATAGCAAAGCAGAGATGCATTTACAGCCTGTAATGGCTGTAATGGAAAAAATGAATGTTAAAAATGGTTTCTGCCGGCAATTGGAAATATATAGGTATATAATAAAGTGTGTGTGGGGGGATAATGGCAATACAGATACTACATATAAAAAATTGTGACATAGCTGCACTTCAGAGGCAAATTAATAGTCCTAATGTTGTGGCGATGTTTAAGAGAAACTTAAGTCGGATCGTGCTCCTAAAGGGGGAAGGGAACAAAGCAAAAAAGAGATAACCAAGATCAGAGATCAACACAATTTTTTTTAAATGAAGAGATGAAGTGGGGGTGGGGTCAGGCCGGGCAGGGCCATGGGAGGTAAAGTTGTTGTTTTTTTTTTTTAATGAAAAGATAAACCAAACAAACGAAAAAATTAAAGTCCCCAAAGGATCAACCATTTGCCTGTCTCACCAGTTAAAGAAGAGAGTAGATTAGAAATGAGAAATGGAGGCCCGGGCAAGATCTCCAGGAAGTTCCTCGATTTTGCTCTCTTCCTGACAACCAACCTGCCAGCCTCACCAATTGCAATGCCAGGGGCTCCGACAGAAGCACCGCCCCAAGGCCGGATTCTCCGAGCGTGCCCGGAGGCCGTGCAGGTGACTGCCTATCGGGTGTTCTTCCATCCTTAGGGAGCAAATATTTCTCGTCTCCCCTGAGGGCGGAAAGCCGTGCAGACCCTCGCTGACCCTGCGAGCAGAGCCCCGCAGCCTCGGTGGGCGGCTGAGGCTCTGGGACAAAGGCGTTGCTCTCGCCACTGACCCAGTCCCGGGCCTGGATCACGGGCCCTCGAGACAGGAGCCGCCCGCAAGGTCTGCGCGCCACTGCTTGGCGCAGGCGCAGTCGGGCTGGAGCATGTGGCGGTTGCGCTGGCAGACGTTAGGCCTCGCGGCTGTGAGTCTCGGCTTGGCTTTGGAGACACTGGGCTTCCTGGTCGGTTGGCTGCGGCAGCAACGGCGACGGCGGCATCGCCCCCCGCGGCGAGAGGTGCTCTTCTTCCCCTCACAGGTGACCTGTACCGAGGCCCTGCTGCAGGCCCAGCGACAGGGAGGCCCTCAGGGGGCGGCGCCGGCGCCCGCAGCTGCGGGGCCCGACTGCCGGAGGTCGCCTGGGGCGACGGCGGGCGCGGCCACTTCGGCCGCGGTCGCTGCGGCCCAGACTACTGTGTCGTCGGCAGCCTCGAGCTGCCTCTGTCCGCTCCCGCACGGGGAGAGCTCCCTGAGTCGCCTCCTGCAGTACGTGCTGTCAGCCCGCAGCAGCCTCGAGCTCTGCCTGTTCGCCTTCTCCAACCCGCAGCTGGGCCGTGCCGTGCATTTGCTGCACCAGCAGGGCGTCCGCATCCGCGTGGTCACCGACTGCGACTACATGGCCCTCAATGGCTCCCAGATCGGCCGCCTCCGCAAAGCAGGTAGGTAGCAGCCACGCGGGGAGTGGAGGGCGCGAGCCAGCGGCCCCGGCATCGGGCCCACGCTCGCGTCTTGGGGTGGGGGTGGGGTGACGGACGCCCATCCGGCTTAGACCGTCAGGGGTTCGAAAACTCGGGGGACCCTCTTTCTGTGCCGGGGCCGCTGGGGTACAGGATGTTCCCAGAACCTGAATGAAGTTGGAGACTTCCAGAACACACACGCGTACATACATAGGCATATGTACGTTTTACAAATAGGTATTGATCAGCGTATAATTGTGCATCTACATTATATATCCATGCCCGTATTATTAATGGATTACGACTTGCCATGGGGCTGCCGTGGGAAAGGAGAAATGCGACCAAGAAGGATTTGGGAGGTCAACCCTGCACATTTTTTTTTTCCCTGAGAGAAAACGAAGCAAAATATACCAAAAGCCCGATGGACAATCTGTAGTAGTTTTCAGCAATCACATGCTCTGTGCAGCCCCCTTAATTCATTTGTACCCCAGTGGGTGAGATGACACATGGATTTTTGTGCCATGGTACAGTGCCAGATTTTGGTATAAATAGCTTTCCAAATGTGTGAGTATTTGAATTGTTGCAATGTGACTTTTTGTTTGATCGATCGGTAAGATTTAGATCAGAGAGAAATAAGGACCCGTTGAGGATCTAAAAATCTTGGTTTGGTAATTAACTTTTTCTTCTTTGTTCTTCCCTCCTCCTGTTGGCCAAAACTATTTGGGGTAAAAAGGTAAATATTGTCAGTTAAATACTAAAGACAATTAGAGACAATCGGTGGGTTTATTATGCTGAAATTATCGGCTCCCATCTTTTGTTCATTTCTTACTCTTCAGCTGTGTACTAGGTACTAGATAAGTGTTTAAGAAGGGGATAATTTAAGAAATGGATTATTAATCATATCAACCTGTTAAGATTTCTTCTGTTGTTGGACAGCTCTCTGCTTTGAGAACTGCACACACTCCTTCTAGAATGTGTAATAAAGTGAAGAAACACCCCATGTTGGGGGGGGGGGGAAGGCAAGACATTGCTTACTGGTAACACTCAAATTATGCTTGCAGTGGACTCCAGTTAAATAGAGTTCAAAAACTGGACTGACTTTTACTTAGTATCACACTCTTGGCAAGGTATCCTCCACAAAGAAAAAGTCAGTATATTGCCCAATTGATATTGGAGTGCTGGTATGTGAGGAAATTCTGAAATGACTTTATTTCAGGATGCATTATTGAAAAAAAAATTTACGATTTTTGCAGGTATCCAGGTACGACATGATCAAGGTGCTGGTTACATGCATCACAAATTTGCTATTGTGGATAAGAAGATGCTTATTACTGGCTCTCTCAACTGGACCACACAAGCTATTCAGAATAATAGAGAGAATGTTTTAATTGTTGAGGATGAAGAGTATGTGAGACTTTTCTTGGAAGAATTTGAACGTATTTGGGAGGAGTTCAATCCTGTAAACTATACTTTTTTCCCTCAGAGAAAGTGAAGCAAAGTAAAACTAAAGCCCTACTCTGTTTTCCTTAGGGTTATAGGTAAAACAATTTACAGTGTGGGGTCCCTTGGACAATTTGAAGATAGACCTCTTATCCTGAATCCCATGCTATAGTAAGTTGTATTATGATGAGGTTCCATCTAACATGTTCATTGCTATTCTGCAGTAGGAAAAACTTTAATAGCATTGATTTTTTTGGAAACAAAGGAAATGCCCAACAATTTCTAACATTTTAATTCTTATTTGTTTACAGAAATCTATTGAACTATATTTCTGTGTTCAATTGGGATTTTCTGTCTTCCCCTATGAACATACTTCTTTCCATATGATTAGTTTGCTAAGCTCTGCTAAGAGTATACCTCCATGATTGTACTCGAAGGTCAATAGGCCTGAATCCGAAGTATGAAAAAGAACAAGAAGAGGAGAGAAAAAAGGTACATATGATGAGCAAGTTTCTCCTTTTGGATCGTCATACTGCTTATCCTTTGCTTACCACAACAGTCATTCCGTATGGTAGGGGAAAGATAATTAAGTGCAACCTTGCAAGATATATTATTAAAATATATTTGTGTATAAGCAAACATTTCAGTCTTTCTTTACCATGTTTACTAGAACATGACTTAACTAATGGCAGTACATAATAGAAGCCTGAAATAGCCTACTAGTTAAAATTTAGGTATTTAATTTCTTCTTGTATACATTCTCATTTTGTCAGTGTGCTCTTATTTTTTTAAAGAACTAGCAAGAGCCTCTCCATTACATTGAAAAACACATGTGGACTTGTGCTAATTTGTCTTTCTTGCTCTGGGGTAATCATGAGTTTTCAAATAATCTTGGAGGACTGTATCAAGATGAGAGACAAGAATTAGAAGCTTTTAGATTTTTCTTCTGTCTTCAATCCTTTATTCCTTTTGGCATAAAAGAGCCTTTCATCCTATCTTGTATACATATTATTATAAGTTCCATAAATATTATTTTAAAGCTTTCTTTAAACGCATTGCACTTGTGAGTATCTAGAACAAGACTGTTAAAATGTTCCAGTGAAGTCCTAGAATGTCCTCAATTATTTCCTTTATTCATGTATATATTTACACATGATCTTGCTCTCATAAGCTGACTATTAGTGCAAGTCATGACCCATCCATGCCTTCTCACCCTGTGCAGTTCTTGTTTCTTTTCTCTCATAAGCCCTCCATAGAGGATTTATTCAGAATTTTGGTGGCCTTTCACTAGGTCTGTTTCATTTCATGGATACCATTGTAGTATTAAGATGTCTTTGGCTTATCCTTTATGCCACTTCTTAAGCATAATTTGCTATGACTTTATTTCCACAATGCATCTACAGTTGCATCCAAATCCAAAACTGTGATTCTTTGAATACTGTGGCGCTCCAGGAATCATTTAGCAGGCCTGGAGACAATGGTGTAAGAAAGTTGGTTTTCGATGTCAGGAAGCTCTCTGGGTTTTGACGAAAGGCTTGCATAGGTTTCTAAGATAGAATTCAGTCTGTTCTACAAAATTCTGGCCCATCTATCTCTGCAAAACCTGCTTTGTCCCAGATATGTATTGACATAATCAGTAATTTGGCCACCTAACTACATATAATCGTCTGGACTGTAGGCATTTTTCTTCAGTTTTCTCCTGTATAAATTATTAGGATGATTTTTTTTCAGTGGTTATAGATTTCATCAAAGGGTTTCTCTACAAAAGGGAATCCTTCTTTTACAGGAAAATACTGACAAAATAGTCAGGTGGTACATTTCTCCTCATTATGTCTCACTTGATATTAATAAGAAGGCCACATCTGGTTGGATTTATCAAGAAATCTTGGAGGGGGCAGCTAGGTTGTGCAGTGGATTGAGAGCCAGGCCTGAAGACAGGAGGTCCTGGGTTCAAATATGATTGCAGACACTCTGCTCTATGACTTAAGCAAGTCACAGCCCCTATTGCCTAGCCCTTATTGCTCTTTTGCCATGGAACCAAAATAGCATTGATTCTAAGATGGAAAGTAAGGTTTAAAAACAAACTTTATAGGAGCTCACTATTGCTGCTTATAAGCATAAAGTCTTGGCAGGGAGCCTTTCTGGATAGAGTTTGAGTTCTAATAATCAACATATAATGGAATCTTTTATTCTCTATACTTTAATTATGATATGTCTACTCTAGAAATTATTTTTTAAAAGCCTGCATAGTCCCTGTATTTTTATCAAGGAGATTCTTATTGAATATGAAGATATTACCATAAAAATGTCATAAAGATGAGAAAAGTAGGCTCATTGGTTAGTCATTTTGAACACCTTTGGTTTTAGCACGATTTATGTTCCAATTTTCCCCACTCTTTTCTGGAATCACTTATAAGATCGCTCATTGCTCTTCAGATCATTTTCCTTTTAGTTGAGATTTCTTCTCTGCACTTGACTTGATCCAGCTGCTCTTCCCAACTTGATCTTAAGTGCCATTCCTCTCATGGGAGGAGCCTATAACATTCAAAATCTCTTCAATTGTAAATTTCCTTAGATAGGAGTTGACTTCCACCTGAGGTCTAAGTCAAAGGTTTCAGCATTGATTGATGATGATCTGTTGAGAATACTTGAGCCCATCTTTCCAGGATCATGTTCTTATCCCTGATTGGGCTAGCCACATTGTTCAAATGCCAGATATAAATCTGAAAAGACATAGAACTTGTGTTTAGAACTTGCACAAGGCAAGTGCTCACATGGAGGACAGAAGAAGTGATATAAGGACACTCTGAGGTTTTTCTTTTTCCTTTTTTTTTTAAATAATAAACCCTTACCTTTCATCTTGGAGTAAATACTGTGTATTGGCTCCAAGGCAGAAGAGTGGTAAGGGCGAGGATATGGGGTCAAGTGACTTGCCCAGGGTCACACAGCTGGGAAGTGTCTGAGGCCAGATTGGAACCTAGGACCTCCCGTCTCTAGGCCTGGCTCTCCATCCACTGAGCCACCCAGCTGCCCCCTCCAAGGTTTTTCTGAAGACCTTTGGCATGAATTGTGTAACATGTGAGACATTGGCACTGGACTGTCCAACATGGTATACTTGAATTAAAGAAAGCACCATGCTCTATGAACAAAGCAGAATTGAAGTAGTTCAAAAGAAATGTGAGCTGTGCAAATTTAGACATCCCTATCCCTACTGTTCTTATAGGCTATTTGTGCCCAATTTGTGGTAGTAGACCCTTCTAAGCTTATATTGGTCTGACCAGCCACAGTTGAACACACTGTACATTGGCCCCAACACAGTGATGCCATTTTGGTCCTCTTTGAATGTGAAGGACAACAACTAAGTGGCTTTCTGCTTTCTCATTTCTTCTTTTCCTTCTGTACACTTCAGTTGAAATGTTGAGTACACATGTGACGGTTCCTCTGCTCAAATAGGTTATGGGTACCCTGAGAAATCTGTTCCATTTTCTCTTTGCCATATCCTTTAGTTACTGTTTTACGAGTCATTGCTCCTAAAATGTTGTAGAAATGTGTTTGTATTTTAAAATGATGTTGCCCTTAGCTGTTCATAGCATGCTTTTCCAAATAGCAGAGTTCTAGTGTATGTTGGCTGGTGTCTGGCTCTTTTGGTGACTGATTTGCCAAGATTAAAAGAAGTTGTGAAGAGTTTCATATCTTTACCTTTTTCCATTTTCTGTTCTTTGGTGTCATCTCTCTTGATGGGTCAAGCTGAAGCTTTTATAACTGTATGCAGTCTTTTTATCTTTATCCTTTTAATTCTGTATCAACTATGACCTTTAACTGGTCAATGGTTTGCCTGTACTGTTAGCTAATCTTTTTTTTTTTAAACCTTTAACTTCCATCTTAGAATTAATATGGTGTATTGATTCTAAGGCAGAAGAGCAGTAAAGGCTAGGAAATAGGGGTTCAGTGACCTGCCCAGGATCACACAGAGTGTCTGAGGCCACATTGGAACCCAGGACCTCCCAATTCTAGGCATGGCTCTCAATCCACTGAGTCACCCAGCTACTCCTATATATGTTAGCTAAGCTTGATGTGAATCCCACATCAGTAACCAGTCATTTCCTCTCAAGATATACTTAAATATTATATTAAATATTATATTTTGTGATGTTTTGTACTTGCCACATCTATTAACTTCTTCTTCTTTGAGGAAGAAGCTTGGGTAGAAACTATACTCACATTCATAATACTTTAGGTGTTACGTTCTACAAAAGCCTATTGCCCCTTTCATTTCTAAGTCCCAGACCGTATTTTTTAATACCCTTTTAAAAAAATTTTAGGTTCTGAATTTTCTTCCTCCCTCAGACAATAAGCAATCTGATAATAAATTTTTCATATGCAATCATGTAAAATCATGTATTAGTCATTTTGTGGAAGAGATCTTGAACAACAACAAAAAAAGTGAAATATGGTATGTTTTGGTTTACATTCAGACACCATCAGTTTTTTCTCTACCAATGGGTGATATTTTTCATGAGTCTTTGGGAGTGTCTGGGGTCACTGTACTGCTGAGTATAGCTAGTTTATTCACAGTTGTTCATCAGAAAAATTGCTGTTACTATGTACAGTGTTCTGGTTCTGCTTACTTCACTTTGCATCAGTTCATGTAAGTCTTTCCAAGTTTTTCTAAAATCATCCTGCTTACCAGACCACATTTTTGATGAAGTCATCTTTTGCTGGTTCTCACAGAATCACAGATATAGAAGATCTCAGTGGTCAGCTAGTCCATCTAATATATGAAAGGAATACCCACTAGAACACACACAGCAAATGGTTCTCCAGTCTTTTGTTTGAAATCCAAAGAAGGGTTCTATGCATTGAGAAGGCCCATTTCAGGTTTGGACAGATTTTTAAAATTTTTTATTTTTAAATATTTTTCTACATTTACATGATTCATTTTCTTTCCCTCCCCACTCCCAGAGCCAAAAAGCAGTTCCACTGGATTGTATAAATGTTATCACTAGATACCTATTTCCATATTATTCATTTTTATTATAGAGTGATTTTTAAAAGCCTGAACCCCAAATCACACCCGTATATACACGTGCTAAGTGATGTCCTATGTTGTTCTTTTGCATTTCTACACCGGTAGTTCTTTCTCTCAACATGGTTAGCATTCTTTAAGTCCTTCAGGAGTGTCCTGGCTTGTTGCATTGCTATGAGTAGTAAAGTGGATTGTTCCACAGTGTTTCACTTTCTATGTACAAAGTTCTGATTCCGCTCACTTTACTCTGCATTCATTCATTGAGGTTCTCCCATTTCATACAGAAATCCCTCAAATCATCACTCCTTCCATCACCATCATATAGCACAATTTGTTCAGCCTGTGCCCCAGTAGAGGGACAACCCGTCATTTTCCATTTTTTTTTTACCACCACAAAGAGTGCAGCTATGAATGTTTTTGTACAAGTATTTTTCCTTATTATCTCTTTGGGGTACAAACCCAGTAGTGGTATGGCTGAATCAGAGGGTAAATATTCTTTTAAAGCCCTTTGCACATAATTGCATATTGCCTTCCAGAATGACTGGATTAGTTCACATCTCCACCAGCAATATATTATTTGAACAGATTTTTTTTGCTGACATCAAGCCTAAAATTGCATCTCTACAATTTCCATTGATTGTTCTGATCCCAGGAGACCAAAAAGAGCAAGTGTAAAAATCTCTTCCACGCTTTTGAAATGCTTGAGGACAGCTATCATGTTTCCTGAGTCTTTTGCAATCTAAATATGCCCAGTTTCTAATCCTTATATGTCATGATGATTCAAGGTCCTTCATCAACTTGATTGCCTTCTTTTGGACTCTGTTCTCTATGTCCTTAAACCTGGTGCCCCAAAGTAAACACATGAGGCCTGATGAGGGCGATATACAGCAAAACTCTCTCAATGCAATCAGATTTTTTTGGCTGCCGGATCACACTACTGATGCCTGTTGAGCTTGCAGTGTACAAAAAATCCCAGATCTTTTCCAGAACAAGTGCTTTCTAATAGTGTCTCCTCTATCTTGTGAAGTGTTGTGGTTTTTTTTTTTTGGGGGGGGGGGGTAACCAGGTATAAGATCCGGGTATAAATCATTTATCTCTATTGAATTTCATCTTACTAGATTCAGCTCGGTGCCTTTTGAGATCCTTTTGGATTCCAATTCTTTCACTCAGATAGTAGCATCTGTAAAGCTGATCCAAGACATTGATAAGAATGTTAAGTGGCAGGAAGCCAAACAGAGATTATCTGGCAAGATCTGCTTGAGACTTCCTGCTATGATAATGTTGAACTATTAACAACTATTTTGAGTTCCACTATCTAAACAGTTCTGAATCCATCAGTATTCTCATCATCTAATCCAAATCTCTTCACTTCTCCGCAAAAAATATTTTATCAGAAGCTTTGCCAATAGCTGTGTGACCATGGGCAAGTCACCTAATCCCAACAGTCTAGGCCTTACCTCTCTTCTGCCTTGAAATTGATCATTAGTATCTAAGGGTTGTTTTTTTAATAGCTTTGCCAAAATCAAAATAAACTACCCACCTCTTTCCTTCAACTCTGTGTTTAATAATCCTGTCAAAAATGGAAATGAAGTTCATCTGACCTGGCATGCATCTTTGTCATCACTGCTTTACTTTCTGCTCACTACAGTGAAGTCATCAAGTATTAATTCTTTTTGGTCATACAACTCCTGTACCTACAGGAAAACTATGAGCTCCTTAACCTAGTCTTTTAGGCCCTTCCCCAGTTAGCCCCAATTTACCTTTCAAATGTGAATAATGGCCTTTCCCTAAACCTAAAAAATCACTACCATGAAATTTTAAAAAATCTTTACCTTCTGTCTTAGACTCAATACTATGTATTAGTTCTAAGGCAAAACAAACAAACAACAAAACCAACTATTAAGGGTTGAGTAATCAGGCTTAAGTGACTTGCCCAGGGTTATGTACATAGCTAGGACATGTCTTGGATCACATTTGAACCCAAGACATTACAGGCCATCTCCTAGGCCTGGGATATGCTTCCTCATTGTCATCTTTCAAAATCTTTCAAGGCTTGACCTAACTCACTCACTGCCTCCTTTGGGAAGCCATCTTTGATCCCAAATTGTTACACTTTTCTTCTAATATTCCTAGACCACTTTGGGATCTCTTTCCTGTGATACACCCATACCCTGCATTACACCCCATCTTTATTTTTTTGTATACATTTTTTGCATATATCTTCTATCTTAATAGACCATAAGATGCTTGAGAAGGGCAAAGGAAGGTGCCATTTTAAACCTTTGTCTTCCTAGTTCCTAGTACATTATTTGGTCACAGACTTCATTGTCTGGTAGCCTTCCTATTGACAGCATCTCTTCACACTCAGATTGGTCCTTATCCAGCAGGTAGTCTGTTATTAAACTAGTGCAGAGTAGGCAGTTAATAGATATTTGTTGAATTTATCTGGAGGGTTCTTTTCAAGTTCTTCATAGGATTTTGTAATTCCATCTTTTTTTCTTTTTTGCAGCAGATGTTAATGCATAGCCTCTTTGGTTCTTGTAAACATGGCAAGGCAAAAATAGTCAAATAACTCATAAAGCAATTGTATTTGTTTTCATGTCACCTTTAAGGACATGGAGAAACCAATTCCAACTCCTTGAGCTGCCTCTTTGAGGACAGCCTGACCCATCCTTCTATTTAAGGTATACTTTTGTATTTTCTTGTTCAATCAGAGTGAAAACATCAATACTGATGAATAGTGCTATCATCTAATATTAGTAAATGGGGGAAATCAATGATTATAGCTCTAGAACTGGAAGGGACCTCATAAATCATCTAATCTAATCCCTTTATTGTACAGATGAGGAAATCAAGGCACATGAAAGTTAGTTCACTTGTCTAGTGTCAAGTGTGATATTTGAATCCAGTCTTTTGATTGAAGAGCCACAATCCCTTCCACTGTACCAGAAGATCTTATATTTAACTGCAGGATTCTGAGTTAAATTAATGTCTGCCAATAGTCTTCAAATGTTTTTGTTACCTTCTGCTATAATCAGCATCATGCAAGACAGACAAGAGCCATTTTTTCAATGCCTGCTTCATGGGTTGCTAAGTCTACAGTATTTACCATCTAGTGGCAAAACTACTAGAAATATTTCTAGTCTGATAGTAGAACATTTCCAAAGGCTTATCCTCCACTGGTACAGCCTTTGAAAACTTACTTTTATGATCAGAGCAGAACTTTTGTGGAGGCTAAATGGAAGCTAAAGGTAGTCATTGATAGCTGAACTTTGCATCAAATCTCAGATTTTGTGCAATAGTCACGAAATATATTGTAAAGTTTTGCAAGGATTCAAGATTACTATCTTTCCACAAAAGGCAACAACTAATTTAGAAACAGGACAAATTCCTGTCTTTCTTGGGTTTTTTACTAAAGATAGTACTGACATATTCAAACCAGAAAAGCAAAATAATAATTTGAACAAATCTAATATTTTTTTTTCCTTTTGAGATAACTATCTTTGGTTGCAACTCCTCAAGCAGCTTATAGTTTGAGAGGAAAACAGGAGATCGTAGGATATATTTTAAGTGACAAAAAAAATGACCTATTAAGTACCCAAGTTCACTCATCCTATAGCCAAAATAGTTATTTGCAGGGAGAAACCTCTTAGTCTATATGGATAAAAACTATTCAGTCCAAATATTATTGTTTAGTACAGCTGGATCTCTGAAAATGGATGTTAATTTTTTTGAAGTGCTACTTTAATAGTAATAAATTTATGTATTTGGCTAGTAAAAGTACCTTCCTAGAATGTTAAGAAATTTCTGAAGTAACAAGCCCTTCCTAATAATCTTTTATATTGCTAGCTATTAAAATTTTTATATTAGCTGAGCAGGCTAAAATAGAATCAGTTTTAATTGTTACGTGTTATGAAATCTAGTTATATGCCTTAAAAACATATTTAGTAGCATTGTCTTGGGAATTCAGTTTATTCTTCAAAGAGGCCTTTAACAGATCTGTGTAGTGAGGAGGCCTGTTGCCCTTTTTTAAAAACTCTACCTTCTGTCTTGGAATCAACACTAAGAACTGGTTTCAAGGCAGAAGAATGATAAGGGTTAGGCAATGGGGATTAAGCAACTTGCTCAGGGTTACACAGCTAGGAAGTATTTGAGGCCAAGTTTGAACCCAAGACTTCCTATCTAGGCTTGGCTCACAATCTACTGAGCCACCTAGCAGCCCCTTGCCCTTTGCTTCTGTATCCTCGATAAGGCACACACACAACGAAAGAATGTATAAACTCATTTATCTAGAATGGTTGGCAACCAGCCTGTAATAGTGAAATAAACATACCATACATGCCATACAAAGACTAGCAATGTTCAATGATTAGAAAAAACCCCCAAAATTAGAGGAAACAGTGAATTTTCATAAGACATCTCAGAAACCAATTTTAAGAGCAATGATCATAAATAATTAAGCACAATCTGCCTTCTATCATACTTTAGAAATTACTTTAAAAATCCCTCTTATCTGGTTTGTCAGTTACTTTCATGAAATGAGTGAAGAACTTGCAAAAAATAATTCTGGCTTGTAATTTGATTGACATGTGGGGTACAGAATAATCTTGAAAAATAGATCTAACATAAAATGTTTAATAGTTCAAAATTTAGACAGATAAAGTTAATTTCTAAATGATTTCTAATGGATTTTTAATATATCTCTTTGGTTTTTAAATGCCTTTTATTGTAGTGCTAATAAATATTTGAGAGTTAGCATGGCACAATGGGTAAAAGGCCAGGTACTAGTCAGGAAAACTGTGTTTGAACCCTACCTCTCACATACTGGTTCTTAGACCTGGGGCAAGCCCCTTAACCTCCCATCACCCTAGGCAATTCTAAGTATTGTATTTTGCAGAATTCACTGGTAGTTTCTTCATTGGGAATTTCCTACCACAGTGAAATCAGAGGCTGACCAAACTAGTCTTTGTTCAGCTCTGCATTTATGTGTGTGTGTAAACACAATCATACCTATCAGCATTATAATATAGGTAGCCTTGAGTTTTTAAAAAATTAAGTACACATTTCAAGTTCATATTTTCTTTGACCAAAAAAAAGTAGTTTCAATTATAGAGTACCATTATACTACTGAAACTTTACATAAAAACATTACATGACATAATAGTTAAGTGTCTTTAAATCATTTTTATCAATTTACAGATTTAAGCTTTTTAAAAAGAGCTAGCCATCCATCTTAAAAAGAATATTACTTTATATAAGAATGTAAAATGACGGCATTCTTGATTTTCAAGTACCTACATATGATTAAGAAATTAAGGAGGGGCCAGCTGGGTAGCTCAGTGGATTGAGAGTCAGGCCTAGAGACGGATGTCCTAGGTTCAAATCTGGCCTCAGACACTTCCCAGCTGTGTGACCCTGGGCAAGTCACGTAACCCCCATTGCTTAGCCCTTACCACTCTTCTGCCTTGGAGCCAATGCACAGTATTGACTCTAAGACAGAAGGTGAGGGTTAAAAAAAAAAAAAGAAAAGAAATTAAGGACTACATTCTCTTCATCTTTTGTAGGAAATCTCAGGGATAGTCCTGTCCTTAGAGCCTTATCACTTGATACATTTTTGCAATAAGCTGACAGCTAAGATCCAGTATTACAAATTGTCTTTTTGCTGTCCCTGCTCAGAATAAAAGTTTTATTGTGGGTCTCCACTTTTTACCTTATGAGATTAAAGATCTAAAGCTGGAAGAGACCTCCAAGGTTATCTAGTCCAACTCAATAATTTTCAGAAGACAAGTTCCAGAAAGGTTGGGTCACCTAGGAAGTAAGAGATTTTTAATGCAGGTCCGCAGGGCCACTTAACTGAGATCTCTTTGGTCTGGTATAATCGCCTTCAGTTTTGCAGTTTATAATCCATTCATACCTTCGCATTTGGAGAAATCCTTTCCATGTAAGTAAAATAACAAATACCTAATCAAAAGAGTAGCCCAGTTACATTTAACAAGAAGCTAACTTTAATATTTCTACCCTTGCAATAAACAGAACCTCAGTACACAGCATGCAAAGGGTGGTGCAAAAATAGTTTATTATGATATAGTTTATGTAAAGTTAGGTAATATTTACAAAATAAAAACGATCAGCTACATCCACAGGAATCTAGCATGTCACAGAAGGCTTAAGGAATAAATATTGTGACAAAGTAATGTTTTAATTACAGTGAACAGTTGCTCAGAAACAGTGGCTTTTAAAAAGCACAAAAGATTGAATTGACTGGAAGAGGAAAAAAAAAGGACAGAAGCCTTATTTAAGCAGATCAGCATCCTTTACCATCTTTTAAAAATGAAATCTGATAGTCTGACAAGGGTTAATATATAGACCATGTGGAGTTAAACATATATACAGGAGTTTTACATAATCTGATTTACAGATGATAAGCTTTATGGTCAGAATGTTGATGTTTCTTCCCTGGACCTATTTCATTTTTCACAAAATTTTTCATCTAGTGCACAGATCATTTAGTTAGTGCAATAATTAATCATTGTGTGAAGTATACTACTGTGTGTATATATGCTTAAACATACACACGTGCATAGGTGTTAACAGTGACGTGGTTTTTAAGGTCATTTCAGGCACAGATAAGGAATTATGGATTATTTCCAATTTATACTGTTACAGCAGATAAAATTTTTTTTTAAGTTTATGTAAGAGCTATAAAGAAATTCTCCTTTATGTTCTAATCCCATCAAATTTAGTATATCTCAATTAAGGTATCTATCCTAACTGATTACTACTATTATTATTAAGTATGAGGCAGGGATGTTTAAAAGAAAATGGATAAAAAGAAGAGGAGAGAAAAAAGATAAGTTCTATCATTCCTAAGTGTCACAGTGCACTGCTTACCATTTTATAAATATTACTTAGGAAATCGTATGATTTCCTCTCACTACTTAATTCTTGGCCTTGAATTACTGTAAGAATAAGTCAGCAGGCAAGTCAAGGATGGAGGTGGGTTCTAAAAGCTTTCAAGCCAAGATATATTTACATTACTTTTATAAAAATGAATATAAAAAAAACTATTAGTGAATGTATCTATCTTGTCTAACCTTTTTTCTTCCTCTAGGACAGGAGTTCTCAACTTTTAATTCTATAAACCTTTAAAAATATTTCAATAATTGTTTTTAAATATAATTGGTTTCCTTTATAATTCTATGTATATTATGTATTTAAAAACATTATTCTGAAAAGGGGTCCATAGGCTTCACTGGACTGCCAAAGGGACAGTCAGACAAAGATTATGAACCCCGCTCAAGGAGAAATGAAAGAGGTGGTTGCAATAAACTTGACAACTAGGATCTGATAGCTAAATTTATTACTGACTTCTGTAACTCCTTTCATCTATGGAAGCTTTTTTTAAAGTGCAGGCCAGGACAGGATAAGTCACTACAGCAGAGGAAACTCATTTGCATAAAAGAGGGCTATTTAATATTCTCCCAAGTCATCCTGTATTTTAATCTTCAGTTCTCCAAAATATTGTATACTGCAATTAAGTCACTTCTACATTGATACGACATCAAACATATTATTGGAAATAATGCCAACACATGTAAGTTTCAGCTGAAAACATGGTGTTTACTAAACATTATAACTGAAGATTTAATAAATCTCTTGTTCAACTCTACTTTTCCTACAACCCTACTTAGTAATCTCAAATGTTAGAGAAATGATATGATTACATCCCTGATGTTAAAACTATATATTTTACCCTCCTGTAAGATTTTTAAAGTTACTATGTAAAAATGTTTTTGTCACATTGTAACTATCTTTGCTCATGACTTTTAATTTTAAAAATTTTATGCAAAGAGGGTTGTTAATGTCTTATATATCAAATACAACATTACTGAATTCTTTTCAATGGAAATAATCAGCCTTTATAAAGGATTATACTTTCAGATATACTGTACATGTGACATGTATATTGAAAATCAACTGTCAGCAAAGAATTTTAAAAGCTATTTATAACAGTCATTGGAAACTATCATAATGCTGGGTTCATTCAATATCACACCCAGAGCTTTTTTCCAATCTTAAAAAGGAACCATCTGTATTAGAGTAAAAAAAAAAAAGTCACAAAACCCCTTCTACTAACTTTCGAGTAATAAATATTTACAGCGTGTGCTTTGAATGCTATACAGATTTTAAGTTATTTTGAAGACAAAGCTATCTTTAAAAAAAGGAAAATGCAATTTATAATGAGCATGCATGAAAGTAAATGTTTACAAAGTATAGGTACTCTATATTGGCCACAGAAATGCAGTGGCCTAGTGGAATTCTATCAAGGATGTATTTTAAACAAAATATTTCATCATGCTGCTTTCATGTCAGCAGTTTGCCTATCATGGAAAGGGTTGTTTTTATTTTTTATTTTTTTGCTAAGGAAGCAGAAAGGAATTCTTTTCCTTTATAATAAAAAACGGATACTTGCTCCTAAGCCCCCCTCCCCCCCCAAATCCCTTTTAAAAAATCACTGGGTTAGACAAAACCTGCAAATGTTATTTTTAATATTTCAAATTCATGTAACTTTCTATCAAAGAACTCAAAACAATTTTTTCCTAGACTAGGTAATCTGGTTCTCCTCAATATTTAAGTATGCAAAGTATTTAGAAACTTGCAAAAAAGAACAGTTTATAAGGATATAAATGAATAATCTTCCACCAGTATGTATATTGTGTATACATTATGTGTATAATGTATATTGTGTTTCACCCTTTATGGGCATTTCAGACAACAGCTTCTATACTGATCCAGTCCATTGTGAAATAGGTATCTGGGCACAACAAGTGAATTACAGAATACTCTTTATTTTGGGAGAAAGTGTAGGAGAAAATTGGATTTATATATATATATATACATATAAATATTTTTAAACTACTTCAGAGTTCAGAAGGAAAAAGAGTATCTGAACTTAAATTTTTAAAAAAGGCTTTTGGGGTACAGATGGTATAGAAAAGACTATTTTTTTGATGTGAGAAAAAAAATTTGTTATGGTGGTGAATTTCAAGCTTGCTTATTGTTTTATATACCATGAGGTTAATGGAAAACCCATAAGCAACTGCTCACTATTCAGTAATTTATCATAAATGAGTCTAAAAGGGCAGCCTAAAAAAAGTTACTCCTGTTTTCTTGTAGACAAGAATCAGTGGAGTCTCTATGAAAATAAAAGTAGGAGGAAATGATGACTTTTCACTAAGAATACTGGAAATGTAGATTTCATATTGGAAGAATGAAAAAGAACAGTAAAAATTAATTTTTAGTCAGCATATTTTTCCATCTTAATAGAATGGAAAATTGACAAAATTAATTCCAGAGTGGAGGAAATTTAGAAACAGAACAACTAATATATTGGATCCCTTTACAATACTTTCTAGGGGAAATTATTAGCAGGTAAAATGGAAAACTTTTGAGTAAGTATGAATCATTTCTTGAATAGGCTGCTTATGTGGATATCAGCAATAAACAGATTTTGTGTTTCTTTTTGAAATAGAAAAGTGTTTTCAGTCAACTAATGATTATTTAAATTACGAAGACTAAACTAAAGAGTGAACCATTTTTACCTACAGATTCTAAGGTTCAATGCTGTAATGTCTCATTGACCTAGGAAATGAAATTTCTAGTTTACCAAAGCACTAAGTATTAATTTTTATTAATGTTATCATTAACAATGGCATTATTTTCCTTGACTTTGAAAACAGAGAACATTGAATATAATAATCACAGTCGTGTCCTTGAGAGTTTACTGTGGCAAAAAAAAAAAGACAAGGCTGCTATGCTTTTTCTGGTCAGTGTTTCTTCTGTCATCTGTTGTTTGGGGGCAAAAATGATACGATTTTTTTTTGATGCTTGCTTTTAGTTCAGGGGCTATATCTTTATTTCAGGCTGACTGAGGTTACTGGATCAGTGAAGCTAACTATAATTTCTAAGAACTGAGTCTTCTATTTTGGGAAGAAGGCATAAAGGATCTTTACTTTCATCTGTAGTTAATTTGACATTTATGTAGCTTCTATTAAATATTATTAAAGGACTTGTATTGATATCTTCCTTTCCTTCTTGTAACTTTCAGCTTGGCTAACACTGACTTATACATAGGAAATATAGATCTCATTACCTACTTTTTAAGTTTCTCTGCATATGGTATCAATGCCTATTTAAATGGTTAAGTTTATTTAACTAAACATGCCAATAACAACTTTGAGGTGAAGCATAAAGTTATTCAATAATTAGACTGGTTCAGATTATGGAAAGATAGTTGGTAACTATGAGAATCATTGGCTTATTCTTACATCTTTAGTAGGTAATCAGCATCATGCTAAAGAACTCTAGAGAATTCACAGAATATTAATCAAAGCGCCTCAAACTATGCATCAAAAAGTCCCTTGGCTAGTGATGGAGCTGGGACTAGAGCCCTGACTTCCACTGCAATACCTTCACTTTCTTCCCTAGTAAAATTTGAGTCTAAAAGAACGAGGATTTTGATGTGGTTATAATTTGGGTTGTAAAGGGTTGAATGTTTAGTTCTTAAAATTCTTCGAGAAGCTACAAATTACATTTCTATATCTGCTTTGGCAGGGAATACATTTCATCAAATGCCATTTACCGAATAATGCTAGCTGATATTTATTTGGAACTTTAGAATTTGAAAAATGTTTTACACCCAATTTAAAGAAAACACCTCTGATTCTTAAAATCATAATTTCTTTTATTTGGCTTTGTGTTTTTAGTGTTATTAAGCTTCTTATGAGGCAACTTGCTGTTCTCTCCTCCTGAGTGGATAACTTGAGAGCAACAACCATTTATATTGGGCACACAGTAGTGACTCTTCATTTTCATTTACTAGGCCAAAAGAAACTCCCTACTTTGGTTTCAGTTACTCATTTCTGCTGATTAGTATAGCAACCCACATGATTCAGAATGGTCAGTATATCATCATCAGTGCCATTGTGTCTACGCCTCTACCCATCTCATCAATAATCTTATACTTTCTCATCTCATCATAACTCGCTTTCCCAAAGGGATCTACCCTGTGTCTGCTGACTCACATTCCTCATGCCCTATGTCATTTTCAACTCCCACCAAGTAATGTGGTTCTTTAGAATAACACAGAAGGTAACTATTTTGTAGTTATCTTAAAAAAAACCAAACACCCAAAGGATAGTCACTTTTCCTCTACTAGTAATAAAATTAGTTAATGAATTCTTTTTTGGTGGGGATAATTTCTAGAATTAAGCTTGTTAAATAGTTATCTAATGGATTCAGAAGCCTTGATTGATGTATTAAAAGTATTGGAGGAGGCTGGCTTTTTTAAAAAGCATGATCTCTTAGGAGTCTAGGAAAATGAAACTGTATAGGAAAGGATATAGATGTGTATGTATTTTCTCCACGCCATCCTCATCTGATAACAGAAGAAATAAGATCATTCTTTTTATTTGCTTGAATTTTAACTAAAATTTTTTTTTGCATCTTTGGTGAGTGATAAATCATCCACAAAAAATTTTATCTCAGGCAAAAAAAAGAGATTATCAAGAAAATAACTGCAGGGGGCAGCTGGGTAGCTCAGTGGATTGAGAGCCAGGCCTATAGATAGGAGGTCCTAGGTTCAAATCTGGCCACATCCACTTCCCAGCTGTGTGACCCTGGGCAAGTCACTTGACCCCCATTGCCTAGTCCTTACCACTCTTCTGCCTTGGAACCAATACCCAGTATTGATTCCAAGATGGAAGGTATGGGTTAAAAAAAAAAAGAAAATAACTGCAATAGTATTTAATGATACAGGGAGTGTTTCTTCTTGCATTAAGCAGGTGCTTAATAGCTATTTGTTTTACTGAATTGAACTCTAAGGCAGGAAAAGGCCATAAGAGAAGAGATCTATTATTTTCATTTTCTCAGTATTTAGCAAAATACCTTACTTCTTTTCATATAACTAGACAGTAAAACAAGTATTCCAGTTAAAACACTAAACTACTTTTTTAGAGATGCATGAAAAAAAAAAAGCTCAAATGACAGCATTTCATGTTCTCTCACTTGGCAGGGAAACTAAAGAAACAAAATCCAAATATGTTCACTTAGTCTGCTTAGGTCAAACTTCGTCAGTGTTAGAAGCAGCAGAACAAAATGCAAATTGATTTTCTTAGAGAATAAAATCTACAAAACATGCAACACAGGAAAATTATAAATATTCTTGGCAGTGCCTCAAGTCAGATTTAATTTTTCTTCCTAGTAACAAACTATACTCCTCCTTGTCCAAAGATAGTTGAAAGCCTAACTCGGAAGGATCATCTGTTCCCAAAGAGGCAGATGTGAATACCACACCGAAAGCAAAAGGACACTGCTTCTATCAACTGCCTGCTTCAGAAGCAGAGATTCCACTACCACTTGCAGCAGATGCAAGTAAATACTCTTTTGGATAGCGTAGGAAATAGTTTCCTGCTTACAAAGGGAACTTGTGCCTCTGAATATCCAAAGATGTGATGTGAAGCACACCACACACACGCACGCACACGCACGCACACACACACACACACACCACTTTCCATTTACAGCAACTCTGCCACTCTAGATGGTTTCTTGTTTTTATAGAATTTAATAACTTTTAATTCTCTGTTTCTATTACATACAATAAGTAGCACAGAAACTCACCTTTTCCTGTGATATGACAGGCATAGGCTCTGTTAATCACTTAGAAGATGGAAGAGTACTAATGATACTGAAAGGCAGGAGATAGGAAAGTGTGAATGGGATTGGAGGTTTAAAGTGTTCAAATAAGACAATAAGTTGGATGTTTACCAGTAAAGGCCACTTCCCTCTTCTACTCTTTCCATCCATATTTTGCTTTCCAGATTACCCTGCTTTATTGGATCTTTTTAAAAGCAAGTTAAGCAGGATGGTTTTAATATGTACATATTTGTTATTTTAAAGCACCTACCCATTTGTCAGAAGCTGGCTGTAAAAGGTTCTGTGGCCAGATCAGCTTTGTTCAAATTCCAGGGAGAAAAAAACAGCAATTAGGGCCATCTAAAGCTAAAACACATTTTGAAAGAAGACTTTAGCAACGTAAGTGTCAAATAAGCTCTAAGAAGAAAGAAAAAAGATGAATCCATCATAAGGATCTTAATTCAGGCTTTCCTTATTTTTGTGACTTTGAAAGGCAGCAGTTCTCACTTGGAGTAAAGTCTTATTTAATCTTAAAATCAAAGTGGTTATTCTAAGAATTATGAATGGATCTTAACAAATCCAGTCTAATTCACAAAGTACTAAAATGACATGCAAAATTGTTAGCATTTTCTTATTTTGATTAGTATTTTTAAGTATACATGAGGATAATCAGTACTGATCTCAGTTGAATTTATGAATAATTTTCTTTAAAATGACATTCCAGTAGAGTGTTTCGACCTCCTCCCTCCAACAAACTACATGGATGTGGTTCATATGGGGAGTCATTTTAAAAGTTAAAATTTTAGAGCAGATACCTTTTTTTCCCCAGAGTGATTAAGAAAATTCACTGATAGCAGGACTCACAATGCAAATCTCCATCATATTTCAAAAATAAGTGGTCACTGAAAATACCATAAGAACGATCGGAGGAAGTAATGAGAGGGGGAGCTAGTGTTTTGTGCAAGATTTAATTAAAAAAAAACAAACAAGAATTAGGAACGATCAGTTTCAACAATTCTGGTGTAGTACTTTGCCACAATATTCTGGGATGTGTGGTTCTAAGCTGCATTAGTAGAAGGAGTACAAAATGCCATCATTTCCACTTCCCACTCCCCCCACCCCCAAAAAATCTTTGATCAGAGTTGAGATCAAGAGTGGCAGAATCAGGATTACAAACCACCTCTCCTCTCCAACTCCCCCTCTTAAGTTCTCTCCAGTAGGTCAGTGCTGTAAATCTAGGCAGAAACAGAATGTCCTTAGGCTTTACCTTAGAGAAACAAGAGTTAAGACTAACTCCTGGCGTACTTGGCTCAAAGTGCACACAAGCACCAAACCACTGCCAGTTAGCAGCAGAGCTAGATACGCCAACTGGGCCCTGTTTCCATACCAATACATTCGGTAAGACAGAGCTAGCTTATCAATAGGCTGCTGAGCCTTAATACTGACACTTAGTGTAATGAATTACAGTAAAGTAAAGAATTCTAATACAGGTTTCTAGAGTGGGAGGGAAATTAGATTGTTCGCCTTCCTCCCCCCCTAAATCATTTACTAATTCTAGAATACAGTGGAAGAAAAGATTTGATAAGATGTTGGGAGGGAGGAGTTGAAGGAATCAACACAGCAGGAAGTGGTGTGAACTACTATCCATAAATCAGTCTCTTCTTATCCATCCATACAGTTAATGATGACAATAATAATAACAATAATAAAATACGGTACAGACAAAAATCAGCGCTTGTGTTGTGCTGCTGCAAGCCAGGTGGGATGTGTGTTCAAGTTGAATGGGATACAATTAGTCCTTCTTCAAGTCCCTGGATTCAAAGAGTTTCAGACGTTCTTGCACAGTCAGGCCTTCCTTCAGACTCTGGGTGTGGAAAAGATAAAAAAGAAATGCAGAAACATTTAAACCTTTCAAATCATGGTCCTTGGCAATGTAGGTAAAAGTCCCAAATAAAAAGGTACTTGTGGCAAACAAAGAAATGGCGTTGATGCTCAGGCAAAGGAAGGAGAAAGGGGCCTCCTTGTGGAGAGATTAGTGGAACATGCCGGAGTGAGAAACTTGTCATGAAGTGTTATTGGAGAACTCTAGAGTTTCCTGCCCTCTCTCCCTGAACTTAACTGGATGATAAAAGGAGAGACAAGAAAGTGTACAAAAAGAAGCTGAATTCTGCAAATGAACAGCCTTGAAGCTGCACTACAGACAAGCAGCAGTCGGAGTGGTTAGGTTAAAATCTTTTAGCTGCCTAGATAGCTAAAAGTACAGATCAAAATCCTCTCACACAAGAACACTACCTACATTCAGAGGAAAAACTGTGAGAACAGAAACAGAAGAAAAACAACTGCTTGATCACATGGGCCGATGGGGATATGATTGGGGAGGTAGAATCTAAGTGATCACTCGAGTGCAAATATCAATAATATGGAAATAGGTCTTGATCAAGGACACATGTAAGACCCAGTGGAACTGTGCGTCGGCTATGGGAGGGGTTGAGGGGGAAGGGAGGGAAAACACGATTCTTGTAACCAAGGAAAAATACTCTAAATTGACTAATTAAATAAAATTTTTAAAAATCCTCTCATACCTTGTCTTGTGGAATTCTTGTACATCTCTACTGCTAAAAAATTAGAAAGGGGCCCCCAATATACTAGAGATCTTTTTCTTTTAGACCCATACCTATCTGAGGTCACATTTGAGCCCAGGACTTCCGGTCTTTAGGCCTGGTCTGTTTTTCAGTTGTTTTTTTCCTCCCTTTAATATCTTGCAAAACGTACTTATATGGCAGTCAGGGCATTCCTCTATTGACTCTCATTCTTCATAACTAACCAATTTTCTTCCTTTCCAAGTCCTACATGTCTTTAACGGGATTTTTCTTCAGTTTCTCAAATGATACTCATAACTGGGCATTAATATGCTATATAGCCACCCACAGATGATCTTTTCATTGATGTTTAGATGAGAAGTAATGAAGCTTCCTTGACTGGCATCCTTTATGTCGTAGCCATATGGCATTGAAATGATACCAATGTAAGTAGCTATGCTCACCCAAAGTATTTACTGTAATGAAAAGTCTCAGTACCAGAGAACAGATGAGGAACTAACCCTCCTCCAAGGAGAGGGAGGGAGAGAGAGACACAGAAAACGGCCTCTCGGAGCGGAACGTGCTACATTCCATCCAAGTTCTTGTCTATTGGCTTTGTTTGTGTCGGTTACAATTGCCGTGGAATGAGAAGATGGTTCTCCCCCTTTATGGGGAAACAACTACTGCAGTGTGTACAAAAGGCAAAAAAAAGGTGTTGCTCGACTTTCCAGAGGTGATCCTCCGTTTAGAACCCGGATCTCTGACTACCTTATGTAGTGTGTGTGCCCAAGAAAGATAAGGAGGCGAACTCGTGGATTTATGGCACATTGGCCTTTCATTTTGGGGGATACATTTTGTTCTCCAAACTGATCGGAATATTTAAATCGATCTCTGACATTATTACAGACTTCGCTGGGACTTGAAGAGATAGTGCCATTTGCTAATGGGGGAGCACTTGGAGAACTGGGCCTTTGAACTCAGGATAGAAAACTTTTCCTCTTTTCTCATGTCCGTTTCTTCATCTTTTATTATTTACAGTAGGCAACAGTGGACCAACTTGTTGGAGTTGGGAAGCTCGAGCTCTTTTGCTGACTATAAATGTAATTAATGATCCTGTGCCTGTCTTAAAATGGTGACAATCCTAGAAAAAAATCACTATGCGAATGCTTTATGGTGCCTTTTATGTTACATGAATTTATCAATTCTCCCTACTAAATTATAAATTGCTTAAAAGCAGGAACTGAAACTTATTCAACTCTTCTCTCATAGTAGGCATTAAATTCTAAATCAATAAATGTCTAAATAAACCTAAATCACAAATGACTGAGACAGTGTGCCCAGCAGGACCAGGCTTGGAACTGGGCCAGAGCCAGAATCCTCTAGAAGCCAAAAGCCCTTCGCATAACATAATCACGTGAACCATGTCATAGTAGAGGGTCCTCCTGCCTGTGTCCAATTGTATAGGAGGGTCTTTGAACAAAATCAAGTGCCACGGCCACAGGGCAACAAGAATTATGAATGGTGGAGCATCCATGCAGACACACAAGCCTGTCAAACAGTCATAACTCCACAGACAAGCAGGGCTCAGGGGATACTGTTTTTCTTCAGACTTGAGCAGTTTTCTTCCCACTGAAGCAGAGAAGCACAAAGGAAGGGCACAGTGAGTAAATAACTGGTAGCAAATTGTGAACTGCTCTATGCAAAACTACCCAGGTTCTCATTCACTGTGCAGCTCCTTCACACAAACTCGTGGTTTGCTGCTGTATATGTCACTTCAGTCCAAATAAAAAGAATTGAAAGTTTAAAAAAATAGGTAAACGGCTCAGTTTTCTGGGGGTAGATTAGTAACTTCCCTTTTCTTCATATTCTGGTCTTGTGTGTTAATAAAAACCAAAGTCAAAGGTTTGATTTTCCATTTATGCCAAGTAACTTCCTGGATGCATTCTATTCCGTCCCCAAGACCATACCTTAAACTTCAGTCAACCCTTTCAAAAAAACATGCTGCTACCGTTAACCAGAAAGTTCTACTGAGGCTAGAGAATTTACCCAGTGTGTCCCACTGTCAATCCTGCGAAAACTTGAGTCAATACGATTTCTGAGTTAAAAGGACGGACTCTTTTTTAATATTACTAACTCAAATGCACCTAATATATACTCAAAAGAATGTAAACCCTGTTGGGGCAGCATATTATCAGTCCGGAGTGATGATTGACAGAGCTCTTGGGGATACATAGATAAATAGCGCTTTCTAAATCCTCACGAAAGCCTGAGAGACCTAGTTTGAGAGAACCGTCTACTTGAAAGCCCACCAGCAGCTATCAGCGGTACTACGCTCTTTTATCCATTTCCATATTCATTTTAATTTCCTTATTTTCGTAAGTTTTAAAATGACCTTTTACTAAGGAAAACATAATGGACTTCATTTCTTGACTAATTTTTATCAAGTATCAGGATTTTCAGCCTGTTATTTTCAGTCACTTAAACCCCCATAGCTTAGCCCTTACGGCTCTTCTTCCTCGGAACCAATACACAGTATTGATTCTACGATGGGAGATAAGGATTTTTTAAAAATTTACAGTCTTAAAATTCAGCTCCACTTTCTCACCTCCTGTTCATTTTTCAAACCTTTCTCTAGGGGACGATTCAACAGAAGTTGCCATCTCTAAGGTCACAGATGATCTCCTAATTGTTAGATCTAACAGCCTCTTCTTAGTCCTAATTCTTCCTGACTTCATTAACTGACATTGCTGATCACCACCTTCTAGATGCTCTCCTTTGGGGTTTTGTGACACCATTTGATCCCGGTTCTCTTTCTACTTGTCAGATCCTCCCAGGTCTTCTTTATCATTCATATGCCACTCCTAATGTGTGAGTATACCCTCAGGACTCTGACCTTCTGCTGAAGAGCAATCAGGGCTAGGAAATGGCGGTTAAGTGACTTGCCCAGGGTCACACAACTGGGAAGTGTCTGCGACCAGATTTGAACTCAGGACCTCCCATCTCTAGGCCTGGCTCCCCAGCTGCCCCCCAGGGCTCTGTCCTGGGCCCTCTCCTATGCTCTCTCTGTATACTCTGAGTGGTCTCAGAAGCTCCCTAGGATATTCCTGTAGATGATACTAGCAGCTCTCTCTCTAGCCCACGAGCCACAGTTGCACATTTTCAGTTGCCTCTGCTTCATGTCATCAGCAGAGAGCAGAGAGAGTCGGGATTAGCATCAGACCCACCCCTGAGACTCGCTGCCTTGGGGGACCTTGGCAAAGCGCCATCACTGCTGGGCCCCAGTTTCCTCACCTATGTAAGGAGGGGGTTGGGTTAGATACTTCTGAGGTCCTTTCCACCTCCACTCGAAACGGGATTTTACGTGGAGTTGTGGTCAGTCATCCCAGATTGCTCATCCTCTCCCTCCTCTTTCACCATCCTTATTCAGGAGCCACGTTTTGTCAATTCCTCCTTCTCAGCATCTCCCCATCTATCCTATTCGTTCCATTCATGCCACTCAACCACCTTAATCCAGATCTTTGCCCTCTCTCACCCAAGTGGTTTTCTCTATCCACGCTCTCTACAGCCCATCTGCGTATAGACGCAAAAGGCTGAAAAGGCATCAGTAACCCTCGTGCCCATAGGGTAAAATAGACCCTCCCACACAACTTGTCATTTAAGCCCTTTACCGTCTGGTTCTAGCTTAGCTTTCTAGGCCAGCGGCACATTAGTGCTTCCCCAATACGCTCTGAATGAGCTCTGGCCAAAACTGGCTTCCCCGCTGATGCCTACACATATACTGTAGCTCCCGCCTCTGGACTTTACAGAGGTTGGGGGCCCTGTCCACAGAAGGCTCTTCCTTATTTCCTCTCAGAACTCCTTCGAGGCTCTGGTCAAGCGCCACCTCCTTACCGCTTTCAAAATTCCCTTCCTCATTCCCCTACTTGTTAGTTCCCCCTTTCCCTATCGCCAGCCACCAATATTTTTGTATGTCTCAACTTCACAGAAAGAATCCTTTGTACAGACACATGCCTATCTCATACATATTGTCCGTGAGTATTAACCATCTCAATAGACTGTAAGCTCTAGGAAGGCAGGGCCTATTTACTTTTATAATAGACTTAAAGTTCAAAATGCTATCATCATATTTAGATGCCACCGAGTGAACGACAGCCCTTTAAATAAAAATTAACTTAATCCTGTCCCTGTTTTGGAATCCTGCTATCTTAACCAGGTAAGGGAATCTGGGTGAAAAATAAATATGTACCCCATTACTTCGCTCTCATTTACATTCAACATATAGTGCAAATCCTCTTATTCAGTATTTCAGTCCCTTTAATTCTCTCTCTTGACCGAAATCCTTCCTCTATTTCCACTAAAGGTTGTTCAAAAGCCCCAGGAGAGGCTTTTGGTATTGCTATTCTGGTAAAATAAGACATTTAAAAACACCTAAAAAGGGAAAAAATATTAAAGTCCTTCAAAGTTACTTTCCTGCTATTGGCATTAGTAACTTCTCCCCTAATAAACAGTTGACCTAGCCAGAGAAAACCACAACTTAACATGTGTCAGATCTTTGTGTAACTTTACAGTTTTTACCAATCGGCTACAAATACAAACTGGAAACATGCAAAACAACAAATATTTACTAGGTTAACTCAGCAAATCTGGCTCTCAGGGCATTTCCACCGTCATCCAAACAGGGCTTTGCTTTTAGAAAGCACAATGACGACTATTGTCTTCGGCTTTTTCATGGTATATGGGTGGGTCCTTGATAAAGGTGAGCTTCTCCATATTAACAGAAATCGACCTTTGTGAACTCTATTTCCTTGTAAGTGCCTGACTTCAAGTTCTTTTCTTTAAAAATATGTCTGTGCACAATGCAGTGAGTTTAGTTGGGGACATGCACAGGTCATTCAGCATGCATGCTTGGCTGTTCCCACAGGTGCCACTAGATCCCTTGAACAGAACACATTCTGCCCACGCACGAGGAGCTGGCTCTACCAGGAGCCCGCTGTTCCTCAGGGTCAACAAGGTAAACATGGCTGACTACCTGTGCAATGGCAAGGAGTGGGACAAAATGTAAGGGAGGAACTCGCCAGGGAAGGTACAAAGAAACTTTACTTGGCTTTCCATGTAGAGTCTGGAGTGGGAGAGATGATCAATTAAAAGGAGTAATAATAAAATAAGGAAAAAGATTATAGCTTGATATGGAAGTATGAGCAGTGCATGCAGAGTGTGGTGCTCCCTCAAGGGAGTCCCGTTGGTTGGTTGGAGTGAGTGATTTACCTACATGACAGGGAACCTGGAATCTGGTTCGTTTCAGTTATCCCATGAGACCTGCTCAATTACGGACTGTCAGGGGAAAAAGCAAAAATAAAACAACAAGAAGCACATAAATGCTACATGTCACAGTGTTCATAACGAGCCACCCTCCACCCATCTGCCCCATGAAAAGCACGGACACTTTTTAAATAACTACCCTGGGCTAACACGGAAATAATCCAAGTACTCAGCACAACGGTGAAGAGTGGCTTTGTTTTCCTACTTAGACAAGGGGAAGAGGTGTACGCTGTGCCCACAACCCAGGCTTTCTCCAAAAAGTCATCAATACTAACATGGAGACACAGGGACGATACAAGGCAGAAGTAGTGATGACAGGAGGCAAAACAATATTAGACAGCACATAAGCTTAGATGACACTAGTTTTAGAAGTAGAAAGCGGAACTTCTTATCAGTTCTACTTCTTGGTTCTGGCCTCAAAGATAATTCAATTTATGAGAAAGAAACATTAAAATCCATGTAGCGAATATACTCAATATGTAATAAGTAACTGCAACGGACATAAACTCTATGGAATGAAATACAGTTCACTTCTGGAGATGAATGACTAGTTCCATTCTGGCTGCCTCCTCCTGCCCTTGTAGTTGAATTCTTATGTATTATTGGGGTCTTTAAAATCGAACTCACCTTTGACCTGATATTCCTTAATTGACGGCTAACACTGGATCTGTCTTTCTTCAGAAAGTCAGGATTGCTTTTTGATTTCATGATATCTGAAAAAAGCCAAACAGGCCCATTAAATTAGCCTTTTCTTTCTCTAAGTCTTTACCGATAACTATTAAAAATTGCAAGATATTTCTCAGCATACTGATTATATGTGAAGCTAAGGGAAATAAGCAGTGAAGAGTTAGGGGGCTTAATGATGCTGAATTCCATTTCCATGACCATCTTTAGTAAGACTTAAGAATGCTACTTAGAAATTAACTCTTCTTTATTCCCCTACAACAACCCTTGGAGGTAAATGGTCTTAGTATTTTATCTCAGTTTTGCAGATGGAGAAACTGAGGCTGAGAGGTTAGTAATTAAGTAGTGTGAACATGGCCATAAACTTGGCAAGTGGCAGATCCAGAACCTAAACCCATATCTTTTGACACAGTAATTCTGTCTTAGGGACGATGCCCCAAAAGTGTTATTGAAAACTAAACAGAAATTGTTCTTGTCTTTCCTCATGTCTGTAAGTGCTAAAAAAAATGCTTGTTGGCTGACTGACCGAAATGCCATTCTCCTTTGCAGAAAAGACAAAAAAATATTTTTATTATTATATTCAATTACTATGGCTGCCCTCTTCACATCAGTCTTTTAAAACAAATCCCCCTTTTTTTTCCTTGATGGAATTGTTTCCCATTGCTTCTTTGGAATTTCATTCTTTAGCATCTTCCATCCTTCCTGGACTGACTTCCTTTAAAGCATTTTAGTCCTTGGGATCATACCTATCTTTCTTCTGACCCATTTGAAATTATTTCCCCCAAATTTAGAGAGTATATATTAAGCTATGCCTGGATTTCCTCTCCTCTATAACAAAATCTAGGTTTGAACGGTCACTCCTCTCAGAGTTCCCCTCATTTCCACCCGAGCAATCAGTTCTCTCCCAGCTATGAGAACCATATCCAGAATAGAATTTCTCCTTATTGATTTTCTACCTTTTGAAGGAAAAATTATCTTTAAGGCATGTTAAGATGTTACCAGTGGTTCTGTTTTTAGTTGACAGAAAGCTCCAGCAGAGGTCTAGGTAATTGAATGCCGCCCATCATTAATACTGTGCTTTCTTCCTAGGCTTGTGGTTTGCTTCCCAAACTCCTTGTATATACAGTACAATGATGTTATACTCTAAGGCAGGGGTCCCCAAACTATGGCCTGCGGGCCATATGGGCTCCCTGAGGCCATGTATCTGGCCCCCACCGCACTTCCGGAAGGGGCCCCTCTTTCATTGGTGGTCGGTGAGAGGAGCACAGTATGTGGAGGCAGCGCAAAGTGCAGCATCGCTCATGTACAGCACTACTTCCGGTGACATCATCCTTTGTGTGTTGCCTTGTTCTGAGAGTAACTGAAGGAGAACGAGGTGCCATGCAAAAGATTATGTGGCTGCACATTGGAAGACGTCAGCATGGTGAGCAGGGATCTGAGGGAGGGGATTCCATACTGTATATACTGCTGCCCTGTATAGTGGTGGTGGTGATGGGTCTGTGCAAGGAATGATAGGCCCATCCCAGCCAGTGCTGCAGCCTCCGCTATCCCAGACAGTGTATACATATTTGTTCATAGTTTTGTGTTTTTTTTTAATAGTCCAGTCCTCCAATGGTCTGGGGGACCCGTGAACAGGCCCCTCTGTAAAAAGTTTGGGGACCCCTGCTCTAAGATTTTACAAACTATTTTATATTCTGTTGCTCTTGGCAAACAGATTAGTTCTGAACTGATGCAGTTTTAGGACTGCTTTTGTTAAAACTTTTGTATAGAACTGATTTTTCCATAGCAATAAGGCATTTGAATAGGTTAGAGCCATTCTCATTGGACATACTATTTCCTCATATACTTTTTAGTTTTGTATTAATATTTTCTCTCAAATGTTCATGGTTTGATGATATACAGACTGCTTGATTCAAGGACTAACACCCACATTGTGTGTATAAATGTAATCAATTTCATTTTCTATAATGTTATTTGTCTCTTATCAGGTCCTTGGCTTCCCAATCTATTTCTGTTGAATTCTCTGTATGTTAGACCATAGCTGTGTGTGCTGTTCACTACTAATCTTGCTAGGTTTTTTTAGAAAATACAGTAAAACTTCATTCTATGCCACTAGTATGTTCCAAGACCCTTTGAGTAAGTTGAAAATCACACATGATAGCCAAGTGAAATAAGCATTTTTTATGCAAACATACCCAGGCACTTTACGACTTTTCTTAGACTTATCCGAGCTACCAACATCACTGTTCTTGTACTTTGGGGGCCATTATTAATAACTAAATGGCATTAATGGCACAAAGAGAAGCCCTACTCCGAAGGGGACGTGACAAGTGAGAACTCTGGACAAAGACTGATGTGGGTGCTCATGTTTGGTGAAAAAGAATAGAAATGACTCGCACTAATGCTTCTTGGAGCGAGGACGAATGTGACTGCTGTGAGCCTATATGCTGCGCACAGATTTACACGTAAATAAAACTTTTATTCATTTCACACATTTTTTTGCCTTTCTATTTTTCAGTTCCCAGTTGTGTATACCTGAATTTGCATGAGTTGAGTTTGTGTAAAATGAGGTCCTCCTACTTTAGAGTACTTCTGTTAAACCTTACGACACCAAGAGCCGTGAGATTGCTCTTCCTGGCATTACTCTGGCGCTCCTGTCTTTGCCACAGATTCCGATAGATATTCTCTATGCTAAATGAAATATGTAATGATACCATGGACATAAGCTCCAGCTTCCACAAAGCGAGGAGATAATGTGATCTGTCATGTGTTAATGAGGGCACAAGAACAAAGAAATCAAGGAAAGCTAAAGGAAACTGACCGTATCCTGACACGGTGGTATTTTCAGGAGATTTTTCACCCAGTGCTTCTGTGGCTGCCTTTAGCTGCTCTTTCAACCTGCTAATATCACAGTCTGCCTTGGCCTTCACAATACTCAACTCCGTGTAGATATCTTTGTACTTATCACTAGCATATTTCTTGTCCTGGAAAAAAGGAAAACACATTTCTAGGTTAACAGGAAAATCAACATATCTCCAGTACAAGAGATGAGTCAGGATTATTGTCAACACATTCAGGATCTTGGACCCAGGCTGGGTGCTCTGTGAGTAGACATTGGACACAAATCTAAAAGGGAAAAGGATAAGCAGGCATTGAAAGGTGCATCATTCACGGAATTGCACCTTTGTGGAAGATCTACCTTTCTTCTGGTACCATCTCTAATGGACTTGTGGACATCAGAGAAAGGACCAGCAGAATCCCTAGTGATTAGTGACTTAAAAAACGAACCAACCTATAAGAACCTCCAATTAAAGTTGTTGTTTTTTTAATCCTCACCTTCCATCTTAGAATCAATACTGTGTAGTGGTTCCAAGGCAGAAGAGTGGTAAGGGCTAGGTAGTGGAGGCTAAGTGACTTGCCCAGGGTCACACAGCTAGGAAATGTGTCAAAGTTGAATACAAGTCTTTGGGTTTGGCTCTCAATCCACTGAAAGCAACCTAGCTATTCCCGAATTAAAGTGTTAAGCTAGACGATTCATTCCCCGTTCTATAAAGGTTATTTTCCTGTTAGGAAAGCAGCTAGACATTCGACCTCTAATGAATAAAGTAACCGATCTTGTTTTCAGAGGCAGAAAGTAAAATAGAAATCCTTCACTCAGTAGAGAGCGTTGGACTACAGGTGCAGATTGAGGCACACGTCAAACATGGCCAATACGATTGGTTTTACTAAACTAATACTTTATTGTTACATAGGAGCGCTTCAATGGGGAGGTGGGCCAGGAGTGGGATGTGACAGTGACTGTTAAAAGAAAACGCCAATATAATCTTTTAAAACAAACAAACAAAAAAATGTGTCTGAATAGCCCATGAAACCATTGGCATTTCCTTCATTTCGCTCCTGAAATGCCCTGGCCAAATGACTACACGGCACAGTGGAGATTCCCTTCATTGGACAGGGTCGTATTCCACGCTAACTCGAGATTTTGTTTGAAAACTGAAAAGCGGATCCCAAGACACGTCGGGGATCACAATGCTGCTGGTCAACGAGCTAAGGGAGGTCACTGCAGCGGCTCCAGCATCTTTCCCTTCACCTTCTGTTTATTCAATTTCTGTTAACCACGTAGTTATTCCGACATTACCCTCAGTGCTGTCTGTAGCTCATCCTTGAGAGAGCTGATTTCCTGTTTCAGGTACTGTATTTCTGACTCCTTGACCCGCAATAAGACCTATAATGGAAAGGAAACTAAACGTGATTGCTCAGAACCAAACATGTCAGAGCTATAAATGTAAGTCTGTGTGTGTGTGTGTGTGTGTGTGGAGTAAATATGTAGCCAGTAGAACAAAGTGTTTCACTCACTTTCTATCTTAGTATCAACTCCTAGACAGAAGAGTGGCAAGAGGTAAGAAATCAGAGTAAAGTGACTTGCCCAGGGTCACACAGCTAGAACTGTCTGAGGCCAGATTTGAACCTGGGACCGCCTGACTCCAAGCTCTATCCACTACTACCTAACTCTTTTAAGGTTTCTTAATCTGCCATCTTCAAAAAGATCCTTTACATTTCAATCACCAGCTGTAGTTTGCCCTTTCACAGTTTTTAAAGCATAGAACTCATTTATAAATGGTGTGTAAAGATGGTTTTCTCAAATGGTCCGGTGAGAGAGGCAGTACAAGAATGTTGACCCCTGATTTCAGAGGCAGAAGCTGACGCTCAGAGATGTCAGGACCGTACAGTGAGTGTCAAAGCCAGGACTGAAACCCAGGTCTCTTCAAACGCCATCTGGTTGTGGTAGCTCTTGCCACTCGAGCACAATGACCTATTCTACACTGAAAGCCCCGCTCTGAATTTAGACAAACCTCACTAGATCCTTATGCAGGGGATCTCCTTGGGGGTTCTGAACGACTGTAGCTATCAAGGGCATCCTAAATTGGGTGATTAGTTTGCAGAACCAGGATCTGCAGTTAATGGCAAAGAGAGAGGTGAACAGCAAGTCCAACCGCTCGATCCTAGTCCAAATTGTTTATACTTTGAACTCTCCGCGGAATGTCTGTTCCAGTCTCCCCAGCTTGGCCAAATCCTCCTTTTCTTGAGGACCTCGCTTCCATTGCCACTTCTTTTCCCCTAAAGTCACCTCTGACCTCTCCCTAGGAATCATTTCTTCTTGCTCTGAACTCCAAGAGCATGTCATGTCTCTGTAATCGAGTTGTCAGCTAATAACACACTGCTGCCTTTTGGCACTTCTCTTCCTAGGGTGAGCTGTTGCTGACTTTTTTTAATGCTACTTAATTTTTGAATGTGTTGTGTAAGCCTTGTCTTCCCAGGTAGTTTGGAGAAGGCAAGGAACAAGTCTGATATGTTTGTGCCCCTCCTTCTGCGTTTATCGATTTGTCCGCAATTTACCGACTTGACTTTGACAAGTACCTCTAATTCATAAGCATCCTTGCCCTGTGTGAGAGGCGAACCGGCAGCCTCTCCACCACCCTCCCCAGTCAGTAGCGTTCGTAATCGAGTGATCTCCGCAGCCAGGCGGTTATTTAACTCCTGAAAGAAGAAAAAGAGGATCAGCAAAGCCCGTAGCAGGTGAAGAAGTAAACTCTAGTGTTCCCCCTCAATGACCCAATTACCAGAATCAATTTAGGCTGCAAAGGAAAATGAAATCAAGTTTCCCAATCTTGTACCACTCTATCCTGTTAGTTCTAACTTCTCCCTAACCAAATACTGTTTTCTCTCTGCTATTCCCTAAAATGATGGTGTCCAAGGTATGAGCTGTATGGTATAGCCCTGAGAGGCGTGAGTGGGAAGACTGTTGCAACTCACCCTCCCCTGTAACAGCCATTTGTAGGTTGACTGTAGGCCAACCACGCATCCCTTATTTCCCCATTACTTCCTCACTCCCACCGCCCCTAGCAATGGTGACTCCTATCTTCACCGACCACAGCAGCTGCAAAGATGCCATTTGGAAAATTTCCTCTTCTCTGGCATATTCACCCACTGTCTCCCTATCGCCCTGTAGCTAGTGCTTTGGGGCAGTGACTGGTGAGGAATAATTTTAATCAGAGCATTTAAAAAGGCTTTAAAAAAGATTTTTTGGTCTAAGTTTTATTATGTATATGTGTGCATATATGTATATACACACATTATATAAATGCTTGAATGAGAAGGCTTGATGCTCAAAAAAGTTGAGATTATTACCCTACCCAGACTGGGCACCATTGGGTGCATTCTCCCTTCGTGTCTTCCTACTTTGCTCTGGCACCTGGACTGCCTAACTGCTCACATGGCTTAGATAAGAGTAACTAATTTATTCCTTCTGGTGAGATAGATAACCATCAGGCTTTCCTACTGTCTGCCACAGCCTCCCAAGTTCCTCTAGTCCTTGCCATGCCCTCCTGACTGCTGGAATTGCCATCTGACCAAAGGTCTGACCTTTTCAAGACCCTTGGACTGTGCTGCCTCAGTGTAGAGCCCCAGGGATTTCGGGGCCTTTTTATCCATCTTAAGCTAGTCTTTATGTTCTTTCCCCCAGCCAGATTATTCTTAGAGATCCTATAGAGCAGGGAATATACTATTTTCCTATTTTTAAATTAATTTTTTAAAAATTACCAATTTCATGTAATAAATTTCCAAATAAGTTTTCTTAAGTTATATGATCAGTTTTGTCTCCCTTCCTTCCCCCCTTCTAGAGCTAGGAAGCAATTTGATCTGGGTTATACATGTATTATCCCATAAAATATATTTCCATGTTGCTCATTTTTTAAGTGAATAATCATGTAAAACCAAAACCCTCAACATAAACTCAAATAAACAAGTGAAAAATCCTATGTTTTCATCTGCATTCCTACTCCCACAGTTCTTTCTCTGGAAGTGGATAGCATTCTTTGTCCTAAGTCCCTCAGAATTGTCCTGGATCATTGGGCTGCTATTTTTCTATTTTTAAAAAAATATAATTACCCCCCAGCCCTTCACATATAGTACTTGGCACACAGTAAGCACTTAACAAAAGCTTTCTCATTCATTAATTCTGATTCTGAGCCTCCATCCATGTTGCATTCCTTGCCTATAACATTCTCTTCTAAACTCCAAAACCTAGAGCTTTGCGACAAAATTGTGTCTGATTTGCCCTGGGGTAGCCCTGACCTATGCTGCATTCTTGGTACCTCTCAGCCATGGGAGGCAATATGTTAGAACTGTTTCATGTGTCTGCATGTGCAGCATCAGTCTTTCAGAGCCAGAGTCTAGTTCCCTAGTCCACCTTTCAACCTCTCTAAAGATGTTCCTATCATTTCACCCAGGGAGTCTTTTGAGTTCGGAAGGCACAGGGGCTGGCTCATACAATGTGTAACGGTGCTCTGGACCCAGCAGGTCCCCAATAAATATTTATTTAGCCTTGTAGAGTTTGAAAACAAAAAAGGAAATAATGGTGTTCGATCCTGAACTCATTTTCTAATTCTCTCATTCGGGAGCAACTGTTCAAAGAAAATGGGGATGAAAAGAGAAGGACGGGGGCAGTGCACCAAATGTCAAAGAATCCAAGCTGGACTAATGGGGAGAGGAGGAGTCTGAGGAATAGGAGCAGAAGGAAATGCCACTGTGGGGAAGCTTTTAGCCATGGTTTTGCAGTGACCACTTCTTGCCTGCTCTCCTCTCCATGGAGAACTTTTGAATTTCTTACCTGATTGTGTGCGTTGAGCTCCTGGTTTTCTCTCTGGCACTGGCGAAGGGCCTGCCTCTCCGCCTCCAAAGCCTGAGCCAAGTGAGCATTTTCCAAGCATTTTTGAGAGTACTGTTCTGAAAGGACTTCCAGTTCCCGCTGGACTGATTGCAGCTCTTCCCTGAAAATAAACAATGATAAAAGCTGACATTTATAAAAGGTTTACAGAATGCTTCATGAACAATATCTCATTTGACCCTCACAAGCACTCTGGGAGGCCAGTGCTACAGTTATTATTGCCCCCATTTTACAAAAGAGGAAACAGGCTTAGAAAGGTTAATCACATAGTCCCAGAGCTAACAAATGTTTGAGATCGGGCCCATACCGAGGTCTGTCCTGCTTCTAAAGAAGCCCAATACCAACGACAAATGCCCGGCAGCACACCATGCTACCTAGGATTGTTTCATCTCATGTAAGGTCTTCCAAATATTTCAGAATTAAAAGTACTCCCCTCTTTAGACCCAATCGGTGCATAATGGAGGCCTTGGATTCTCTATCTTTGGAGGGCAGAGAGCTGCTAATCTTTACATGTCTCACTGAATAGGATGAATGTTCAACAAATGTTAGACAACCACCAACCCCTGTGATTCCACTATGGTGAAGAAGGCCTGGGCCCAGACGAAAAGGAGGCAGCTGTTCCATCCCCATCCTTGTGCTTACTGGAGCCTTCTCAGTTTCTTTAAGATTTAAATGCCTAGCAAGTGGCTTATGCCAAAAGGAAACCCAGGTGGCACTGAAGTAAAAAGCAGTTGTGGGGCCTGGAATGAGGCCAAGGCTGAATTTGGGTGGCAGTCAGTGAAATAAATTAATCTGCCACCAGTATTGTGATGTTGCAAAAGCCATCTGATCATAAGCAAACTAGCAAACGTCCATGTTCAGAAAGCAAAAGGCTTTGACACAGAAAACATGCCAGTAAGCATGTTATCTAACAAGGTTTCATTATGCCCTTCGTCTTACTTTTTGCCGATGTCCCAGAGTAATAAAGGCAAAGGCAGAAAAGAAAACAATGGGTCATCCAGGAGACTTTTTCTCGAGGGCCCTGGGTACCATTTCTTTAGTGGAAAAATCTCGAATAAAGCTGAATATTCTCATTTGACATATACACCCCTCATATGAAGATTTTCCCTTTGAGAAAAGAGAATTACTGGATATAGACCAGGGCTCTTGTAGTGCTAACTAGGTCATGTTTACCAGCGGCGTGGAAACACTTGCCACTGAGGTGGCCCTACAACAGAAAGTCTCTCCTTCTCTGTCTGTCTGTCCGTCTCATCTTTCAGGGCTTTCATCTCCTCTGAATGCACACCCACATTCCTAAACAACAAAGCACAACGCCCAACGTACAGGTACTGTCTCCTCAGAGCCTCAATATCTGAATTGACACTGCTGATCTGGGAGCGATGGGTTTTCTCCAGCTCCCGCTCCATTTCTTCCCGATGAGCGTTCTTCATGGCCTCAATTGCTGTCAAGATTGAAAAGAAGCTTAGTCATTGGAAGGGAGTGGGTCGCTGTTCTTTTTTCAAGCTGGTCTGGAGAAGGGTGGCGTTTTTCGTTTGCTTTATCTTTTCAGATTAAACAAGCAACCTTCCTGAGTAACTTATTTTCTCCCAGTTAGTTCATGTGGCAAATAGTAATAAAATGTTGCAAGAGATTTTAAAAAATGATTGAATTTTCTATGAGTCAGCAAGCAGCCTGGATCGACAAATTGTAGATCATAGGCTAGCCTGGCTTCAAATGGCAAAAGGCAGTGCTCTTCAGCTTTACGAAGAAGTGAGAGACGATCACACCCCTGCTTTGTAGGGGGAGGAATGGAGAAAAGGTTTTTTCCTACACACATGGGGGGATGCTGTTTTCTTTCTTTCTTCCTTTCTTTTAAAGTTGGAGGAGAATGGGGCTAATAAGATAATTGTTGGATTCAAACACTGGTTTCTAAACAATGGGATTTTTTATAAGTGGCTTTTAGGATTGGTGTATTTTCCTCCTTAGGACAAAAATGGTACGTCTCCTTTGGAACTAGTCCTTAATTTCAGGCATGACTAATACTGTGCTTCAAAGGAAGGGTAAAACAAAATAAATTTGGTGGTGCTGGCCTGGGACAAAGCATTTCTGAACTTAGAAAAAGATGGGGTATCTCACGAAACAAGAGTTCTACCCATCTTTTGTCACGGACATTTTGGTGAGTCCTCTTTTGGGGGCCACTTCCCTGTGACCAGTTTTGTACAGGTCTTTTCTTTAGGGTTTCACATTCTTGCGTCTGTTCAATTACTGTAAAGTTTAAAGGCATACCATATGGCCTAAGCCAAATGGGTAATAGCCAAAAGGGTACGGAGCCAAGAGCAGATGCAGAGCCAGGAATGAGGCTGAGTGAGGGTCACTGGAGGCTGAAGGATAAAAGCCACCTGTTGGAGGGCAGCCCAGCGAAGGAAAGCCTCCCGCTAAGACATGGCTGTGTTGTTGGAAGGAAGTCTAAGCCTCATGTCTCTGCTACCTCACAGCCGCACCAGTCCTGGACACTGGAAAGTCTCCAAGGTCTCCAGCACTTTTTCCAAGGAAAACTTGAATAGGAACTAACTGAAAATCCCAAGCTCTGAAATGGCATTAGAACTTAGTGATACCGTATCCAGTCTTAACCAGATCTCAGCAAGGGAAAGGGAAGATCCAAGGTACAGCAGGACTACCTGATATAGTAGCAGCTGTTTCCTCTGCCAACAGGCGGTCTTTTTCTTCTCGCAGTTTCTCCAGTTCCCGCTGGTGCTGCCTTTGTAGATCTTCTATCTTCTTCTGATGTGTCTCTTCCATAGCAGCAAACCCTCGTTCACATGTTGCCTACAAAATGCAAAAGGGACTTTGTGCTTCTATTTTTCCCCTCCTTCAGATCTAAGTCAGGGTGCCAGTCTATAAAGCAAGCAATATCTTCAAGCCAGCCCTCTTGCAGCAGACTCACATCATTCACCAAAATCATGTCCAGTGGCAGAGTACTACTGAAGATGCAGTGATTGAGAGCACATGCATAAATTGGCTGCAGGAAGGAATTAGGTAGAAGAGCTAGACTGGGCAAAGGAGAGCTGTAGAGGCTCTTTTGATTGTAACACATGCTAAGGGGAGCTTTTCACCGGTCAGAAATTTGAGGAAGGGCTAGCTAGGTGGCAAAGTGGAGAGTGGCCTCAGACATTTCCTGGCTGTGTAACCCTGGGTAAGTCCCTTAACCCTGATTGCTTAGTCCTTGCCTTTCTGTCTTAAGAGTTATTGCCAGGACAGGAAGTATTATGGGCTAAAAAAAAATTTTTTTTTAAGCTTTTTCAGTTTTTAAAAAAGTCTTATTTCTGGGCAATTTTTTAAAAACCTCATCACTATCAGGTGCAAAGCTCGTGTGTTTTCTCTTTAAAATAGGTTGTAGAGTGGTTAAGAGTTGGGAATAGAGGGCAAAAAACTCAAAACTGAGAAACTTTTTAGGGTGATAAACCCACTCCTGATGATGACCACAAAGAAGGGGTAAGGAAGTTGGCAGATAAATTAAGAAAGTTGATTATATGAGGTTTGGGTTTTAAAGTGAAATCTCAAGGGTTTCTGGTGCAAGAAATGGAAAGCATAATTTGTAAAGTGTGTTTAATACTTAAAAAAAAAACCCCAAAACCAAAAACCTCAGTCCAGACTCTATTGCTCAGTCTCATTATTTAATGGAAAACACATTGGACTAGAGTCTTGGATTCTGCTCTCAACTTTGCCCCAAACTACTTGTGCTGACCTTGGGTTCAACCATCCTGAGCTTTGGTTTCCTCTTATGGAAAATAAAGAAATTAGACCAGATGATTTCTCAAGTATCTTCCAACTTGAATTTTATGTTTTATGTCCTTTCAAACTCCAGTTTGATACCACATTTCAAACTTTCAAGTAATTTTAAGAGATTACTAGTAATGGAACTTAAATTGCTGACAGAAGTCGTTACTGGCATTCTGTATCTACATTCAATATAAATAAGGTCTTAGTGCCATTTCAGGCTCAGGAAGGCAAACTGGCACTAGTCTGGGTCATGATATTGAACCTGATGACTTTTTAATAGATGAAAATTCAATTGGGTGTGGTTCAGTATTTTCAAACTGTGAAGGACACAAGTCTTCACCAGGAAAGTGTACATACAACAGCCCCATACATTTCAGGATGGAAATTTCTGCTTGGCCCATTTATGGGGTGCCAAAAACGGATGGGTATCAGCTCAATTCTGAAGGTAATACTGGGGAAAAAATTGACTGTTTCAATGAACTGACACATTTTCCTTTCTAGATCCTGAATGATCTTTCAGTTACCAGGTTTCTGTTAGGATAGACGGTAACTCTTTTAAAAAAAGGAAGAACTGACAAGCAAAAATTTACATGGTAGTTTAGACTGCACACTGCTACTTGCTGTACTGTAGATTTGAGGTCATCTATCCAGTGGAAAACTAAAAAATATTCTTGGATAGTTTTATTTTGGTCCCTAAAGTGACAGTCAAACTTGATACGGGTGCAGCAGGCCTTTTTAGGGATAGTCAGATTAACTGTCAAACTCTTGAGTAAATTCTAGAATCCACTTTAGCGTTTCCTCTTGTGTCATGTCCTTTTCTGTACACTTCTTATTGGGCACCATAAAAGTGGAATTTCCTACTTTTTGTAAATTCTACTTGAGATTTTGCTGCTTCTTTGCACTTCTTTCCCTTTTCAGAAGATGGCCTAGTCATTTCATTCAAAGATTTCTGTAATTGCAATGATCATTCTGAATCAAAGAAGGGCTTGAGGAAAGAGGCATGATCATAAATAAGGACCTCAGAAAAGGGTCTTCTGGAACCTTCCCAGAAGGAACAGACATATTTCCCCAGTGCACAAGCCACCTCTCAACATGATTACTCAATGGAACAACAGACTTAACTAAGCTCTCGAGCATATACTTTGTCTTTCGATTCTAAGTATGTCAAAGAGCTTTATAAAAAGGATCTGGACAAGCCAGACACAGAGTTATGATGACAAAACACAACTTAAGGCCAAAATAAATTTCCCAATGCTAAGCCCTCAAAGAGATTTTTTTAAACAGGCATATCTCAGTCATGAAGACCCTTGGCCAGTTTGAAGTCACCATTATGTATGTAAATAGTATCTGGGTCTGATACTTTGGTTACTTTTTCATCCTGAAACATTTTTCCTTTCTGATTTCTTGCTAACCAGTAGTGTGATGTTGCACGGTATTAGGCCCTGTATATGTATTCATGAATATGTACATGTGTACATATACACACATGTGTATATCTAGATAAATATCACAATTAACCTTCACAGGAAGGCAAGGCATATTGAGCTCAATGCAGACTCTCTTAGGTCCCGTGAAGAGGAAACTTAACTCATACAGGACGTAAACAAGGAATACTATTTTTCTGACCTCTGCAGAAGTTTAGATGTACAAAAAGCAAAAAGCTTTAAGGTCACTGAGTGATTTTAAAAGACTCCAATGATGTAGTTCCTCGGTTGCACTGAATATCATAGAGCTGCTCCAAATGTAATCAGAGGAATGATTGTAAATACTCCCTGGATCACTGTCCATGAGTATTTTCTCAATCCCGTGCAATCTTCTCCATTTCTCAGCCTCAATACAGCTATACTTGTGTTTGCATGGAGCAGGGTTGCACTTCCGGTCAATCTTCCTTACAAGTGCATTCTCAGAGCAGGAGTGATGAAAACAGATCCAATCTGGATCCTGGCTACAGAGTCTAGCAGGAGAGACTGTCAGTGTCTGCCAGGAGCAAAAAAGACTCCTGGGTATTCTACTAAGAATGCAGTTGGAACATAAGGATGCTGTTGTGCCATAAAGGAAGAGGACGGGTCTTGAAAGCTTTCATACTGAAAGCGCCACGTTCTGGGGAGGTGGGATGTGGCTCACTTGGGGACTATGTTCCTAGGAAATTGGAATTCTGTGGCCTCTAGAGAAAAGGAAGCAAAAGGGAAAGATTTCAGATCAATGTTTTGATGACTTCAGGGAAGGTCATTATCTAAGTTATTTGGGCTGGTCAGCGTATCTGGTTAGAACACAGCAGAGGCTGATTCCCTTTTAAAATAGAAAGAATGAGTTGTTTTGTGGCTACAAGTTGAACTCTAAACCCTGAGCAGCCACTTGCAATTTATGTTCCCTGCTAAGTGGAGGAACTGGGTGGGAGAATGTGGATGGTTTGGCATAAGCCACCACCACTACAGGCATAAGTCAAAGGACATAACGACTATGTGCTATTATCACCTTTGTATACAAAGGATGGTGCATTGACTTAAGTCATCACCGTGAAAAAGGAGAGGAAAAGGTTATTTTTCAAAGTTGATAGAAAAAGGAAATAGGTCACTTAAACCCATGTGTGGCAAGAAAAAACATTCTCTCATGAAGGAAACCTCTAGTCCAACCAAGCATGGAATTAAGCTACTACCAACTGTACACTGTTTGCCTTGCAAAAATTCTTATTTCAGAGGAAAACCCCATAAAATTCACTTGGAAAACAGATCTTTGAATTACCCTTCAGCATAGGTAACCTTAATTCATAACCGTAATTCTAAAAAGATCTCAACTATATGGGCTAGACTGGGGTCAGCTCTTTTATCAAGCCAGAGGTGAGAAGGGAGTTTGGGGAAAGGAAAAGAGAGGAAAAGCAAACTCTAAATGCCAAACTGCTTTCTTAGGGAAGTCATGAAAGGGGCATCTCAAGCAGAAGGGAACACATTATGCAATGTTCGTGTCTGATAAAACAATAGGAAAAAGCCACTGAGATGTACTTTCACCATTGGCTGTTCTTCTCTGGAAAAAGCACCCACCCACCCTGAGAAAAATGACCCAAAGCTTTCCTCTTAGGGAAGCATTCCAAAGAGAAGCTTTTTTTTCTCTTATCCTTTTGCTAAAGATCAAACAGAAAGACCATTACCAGAAGCCCTGAGCAAGGCAACAAGATTGCGTCATGGCAAACGAATAACACTTGTAGCTAGCACAATTGGAAACATATCCTTTTTTTTTCCCAAGGCATTTAACTTAGAATCAAGCCACCTCTTAATTCCAACCTAAAAGCCAAAATGTATCAGGAAAATTCTTCCCCTAGCAAACAGGAACATTGCATTATTTAAAAGGAAAACATTCTCCCCAATAAATATTTTGTAAATGAAACGATGTGTCCAAAACCTTAAGATTCTCAAAGTCTTTTTGGTATTTTTCCCTCAGAGTTGAGGCATTTCCCTCCAGGTCTTTATGTTCCAGTTCTTCTCTCATGGCATTCATCTTGGCCTCCAGCTCTCGGATGCGTTCTCTCAGCCCAGTCATAGAATCAGGCTCACCCTGTGTCACTAGCATCACGCCATCTAGTTGGTCTGTGGGCCACATGTGATGTATGCTCTGGGGCTCTGTGGAAGGCGGCACTTCCGGGTTCTGCCTTTGGTAGTGGTTAAGCGTTTCTTGTAAACACTGCAAGTTCTGCGTATAGTGTTCCTGCAAGGTCCGAAGTTCTTCTTCATGAATCATCTGCAATTCTTTTATTTTCAGCTGAAATTTGTCCTCCAGGGTCTGCATTTGCTCTACGTGAAACCTTTCCATATCCTGCTTATCTTTCACTGAGGCGTCTAGTTGACTTAGGACTCTGGTTCTCTCAGCCTGCAAAGTGTTCTTGGTGCTGTTTAACTGCTCCACCACACTTCGGATCTCCTCTTCGTATCTGTCCTGCAGAGCAAAGATGCTTTCGCTGTGTTTACTTTCCACTTCTTCCAAACACCGCTGCTGGCAGTCCAGCTGAGCAACTTTTGCTTTCAGCTCATCGTTTTCCCTTTCAATAATGGAAATCACTTCCAGGTACTCACTTTTCTGTTTGTGAAGAAGTTCCTCATATTCCATCCGAAGGGCGGCAAAGGCCTGTGTCGGTTTGTGGGACGAGGCCTCCGTGCTGTTCTTCCAGGACTCTTTATAAAACCTGAGCTCTCTTTCATACTCTAGCCTCATTTTGCAGACTGAGTAACAAACCTGAGCCTGAATGATTGCATCTTGAACTAACAAAGAAGAATAATGGCCAAGGTGACTCAAGCAACTGAAATAGGAAAGGCTTTGTGAAGCCTTGAGAAGCTGCCGACACTCACTCATGGACTCCACAGTAGGAAGCGATAAGAGAGCAGACGCTATTTCCTCTAAGACACGAGCTCTGTCCTTCAGCTGCTGGGCAATCTGCTCGTGAAGGGCTGACCTGCTCTGATCCAGCAAGCCGGGGCACTCCTGCGATCCGCCCGCGTCGGGACATGGCAGCATCTCTGCCGAGCCCCAGTCCCCAGCTCCTGGCAGCTCTCCTGGAGTAACGCTGTCGGGAAAACCGAAGGTGTCTGAAATCTGTTGCATGAGCCTTTCAAAATCAGGAGTCCTGTAGGCTTTCAGGATTTCACCCAGCGCACACTTATGCTGTCGAAGGGCAATTCTGGTCCTGTTGAGGTTGTCTTCGATACTCTCCAGCTTTTGGTAAAATGACTCCCTCATGGACTGCGCGGTCAGGCCAAGCTCTGCCCTGATCAGCGTGGTATCTGCTACTGCTGTGACAAGGTCTTGTGGAAAACGGAAGTGGCCGGCTTCTGGTTTGTTTGCTTCCCCTTCCCTGTGTGGTTCTAGATGCTTACTCAGCTCCTCTACCTGGTTCCAAAACTCACCTTCCAGTAATAGTTTTTTAGACAGGGTGTCTGCTAAAGTCGCGGCCGTGTTAACCACGTGGGTGGGTTCCATTGCCCCCTTTGCTGTCACATAAATCTCTTGGAGGATTTGGGAAATATCGGAATTGGCATTTTTTAAGGACTCGGCTATCTGATTTATTAAGGAAGCTTCGAAAGCTATTCTCTGAGAAAGCGACCTCAACTGCTCTTGTTCCGTCAGTTCAAGGACCTGGGGTTGTACCTGTAAAGTGGATTTACCTTCATTTAGTGAAGTGCCTTCTCCAAGATGAGCTGGACCCGTGCCATTTGCAGAGGATGGCAAATGATGTAAGACCCGAATCGCATTTGATAAAGTGGTCTCTAGGCTGGCCAAAGTGGCCGTACACAAGTCTCGTTCTTGTTCTTTTTCAGCCTTTGGCAAAGATCTTAGCTGTTCCCTGCATTTCTCCAAGCAGGTTAGGGCCTGACTGTTTTTTATTTGGAAGTCCCCCAGCTCACCAACGTGGTTTTCTACCATCTTCAGCTTTTCTTGCCTTTCGTTTTCCAGCTGGGAAACCAAGGCACCAACTTGAGACAAACTAGCTTGTAACTGTTCGTGAAGCTGTGATTCTGTACCAGCCCACTGGTGGTGAAGGGCGATTAATGTCTCCTGATTTTGGCCTTGCTGACTCTCCAGTTTCATGGTCACATCTTTGAGCTTTTCCTCAGTTATATAGAGTTTGGTTTCCAAGGAATGTATAATGGAAAGATAAGTTTCAGGGTCGCTAACTCCAGAAGAGAGACAGCTCGCCACAGGCTCTGACGACATGCTCTCCTCGGAGAGGGACCGATCCTGGCTGGTGTCTGAAGATGTGCTACTCGTCCAGTTCTTCTCCGACCCTTCTGGATGAATGTATTTCTGGCATTGGATGCTAGAAAAGCGAATTCTCTGCCTTTTCGCCCCTGGGGCCCCCCCATCAGGTTTCCCAATAGTTTTCTGATAGCCCTGTTGGTCTTGAGGCTCTGTTGGCTTGAGCGTGGCTGTGCCTTCTTCCGGGCCTCGCTCAGAGGGCTCGCCACACACTTCCCTCTGACCAACGTCTTCAGTTTGCAGGGGTGGGTGGCAAGGACCCAGCAGTACTCCTGGAGCTTGTACATGTGGCCCCGGATCGGCAGGGCTGTCCTCCTGCAGGTCCAGCCTAGCACATGGCTCTTCCGGGTCCTTGCTGCTGCTGTCTATAGCCTTTCTTAACAGCTCCTCCTTTGCACGGAAGAGCTTAATTTCTGTTTCTTCCAGGCTGCCCCCCAAAGCAGCCATTTTCACCAGAGCCTCATGGAGGTCCTGGTCTTTCTTTTCCAGAATTTTCTCATGCATTTCCTTGATGTGTTGCAGTTCATCTTCCTTTTCCTTCAGGACCGTGTGCACGCCCTGGAACTGAGCCAACACTTTCTGATAAGAGTGCTCCAGAGTCTGATAATCCACCTCCCAGGACTTCAGTTTTTCTTGTAGTTTAGCCACTTTGCTGTCAGACTCTGCAACCTGATTCATCAGCTCTGAGAACCGTTGCTTAATTTCGTCTCGTTCCTCCTGAAGACTCTGGATGTGTTCGGCGAGCTTCTGGATGCTGGCCTCCTTCATCTCCAGCTGCTCCTCCAGCTGATGAACGATCTCACTGCCTTCAAACTTTGCACTTAGCTTCTCCTTCTGAAGGATTTCCATCTGCTGCTCATGGTCTTGGAGCTGGTCCTCATACTCACAGGCCTTATCCTCTACCTCCTTCAGGTTCTGCAGCAAAGCCTGTTTTTCCTTCTCACAGCTTTCCAACAGAAGCTCATAATTCTTCTGCAGCTTCTCCTCCATGAGTGCCTGAGCCTGCTCCCTGGCCCCGAGCTGCTGGCTGAGGTCGGCGATTCTGTCTTGGAGCCTCTGCACCTCCTTCTGATGGTCGCGGTGTAAGGCCTGCTGCATTTCTAGGTCCCTCAGTTCTTGTGTCTTCTCCAGGAGCAGGGCTTCTGCACTTCGGAGCTGCTGTTCACTTACCCTCAGCTGGAAACTGAGGGTGCTTTCACTTTGCTGCCACTCTTCCAGCTGCTCCGTGACTTTTTCCTTTTCCATCTTCAAGTCGCTCTTGAGCTTGGCCAGAGTCTGCTCTTTGATAGATAGCTCTGCGGCAGCGTTGCTCAGTCTTGCCTGCAACCTTTGGATTTCAGCCTCATGGTGCCGGATGATGTCCTTTGCCTCCCCGTAACTACGTTTCAGAGACTGAATTTGATGATTGATCAACTCCTGGCGCTGGCATTGAGTTTCAAGCTCATTTTGGAGATCTTGATTGACTTTATGGAGCCTCTGCCAGGCACCGGATGGTGAGGTGGCCACCTCAGTCTTAAAAAAATTGATCAAATATTAAATTAGTAACACTCTTGGTGTTCAATTCTGAGTGTCACACCTCTGGTCAGGATGGACCATAGAAAAGTTCCTTGGGTTGGCCCATCTTGGATGGCTTTTGTCCTCTGCATATTTTTTTATTTTTAAAAAACCGAACAATCATCTTAGTTTTTTTTTTTAAGCAACTGCTTCCAGGTAAACAGAAAACATGGACAATAACATCAAACAGCTCTAATATATAACAGAGTCTAAGAGAAATAAACCAAACCAAACTGAAAAATGGAACACACCAATAAGTAAAACGAAGACAAAACGAGAGAAAGGTCGGAAGTGAGGACACAAGGGAGAGAGGGGAGAAATCTGCAATTTTTTGTTTGTTTGTTTTGCAAAACAAAAAGTGTACAGTTCTGGATAGCAAATCCTGAAAGAAAAAAAATCAATGAAGTGACGTGCATGTAAATGACATCACTTCCTGTTAAATACAAGAAGGGAAGATGGCTGCTTGGAATGACATTTCTGTAGGCTGCTCATTTCTTTATGAAATGTTACTAAATCCTATAACATGGAGGATTTAATCTTAACCTATAAACAGACAAATGGAGGGGGATAGGAATCATAAGGGAAAAAATGACCAACAAAACAAACAAACCTTTGTAGAAATCAAAACAAGAAAGTGAGGCATGCAAAGAGGAAGAAAATGAACAAATGAAAGGCATGCAAAGGTAGACAGAACTAATATTTTTCCAAAAATTAAAAAACAACAACACCAAAAAAAAACAAAGATGAAAAAAGCAGCCCAGCCTAAAAATTTGGCCTGCCTGTGGTACTCTGTTTTCTGGTAAGGAAAGCCCACAGATGTGACACTCAGTTATGTTTAGTTAGAATCCATGCTTAAAACCAAAACCATGCAAGACTGCCCTCCCAGCATGTTAGCAGAGAGCCCACCCAGAAAGGACGATGAACAACTCGTATGATATCGGAATGATAAAGTGTGCTTGTTCATTTCCGCCTCCTGTTAGTGTTTGAAAAGTCTCCAAGCACTGGGTAAATCATGAGAAGTAACAGCAGTAAATCAAAGGAAAAGTTAGTACCCAATGACCGAAACTAGGGGCTTCAGTGAAAGGCTTGTGCAATCATCCAGGTTAGCCATAAAGAGTATTTATCAAGTAAGCAAATGTGCAAAATCTGTTGTTAATTTGTAGACATTCCCATCAGCTGAGTAGTGATCGCACACATTTAAACGGTTCGATTTAGAACCCAAACTGTTAGGGGGGTTTAAATAAGTCATAGAAGAGCAGTTTTACTGATTTTCAGTATCATTTCTGTGGGATGGAGAAACTGAAAATCATGACTATTTCTAAGTTCGAGGTTGATCAGGGCACAAAATTAAAAATTTAAGGGAGATGGAAAGATAAAGGAATTTTATCACATCAAAGGGCTACAAAGAGCATGGGAGAATGTCCCAAAGGGCCATTATCAGTCCATAAGCTCAAACTAGTTAAGGCAGAAGAGGAAGAAAGGAAAGATGGAAGGAAGAAGGAAAGGAAGGAGAAAAAGACAGAAAGGAAAGAGAGAAAGACAGAGAGAAAAGAAGAGAGGGAGAAGAGAAAATAAATGAGGCAGAAAGAGAAGATGAGAGAGAAGAAAAGCCAGGGGAAGAAATGTGTGCTAGGAAGGGGAAAGAATAGTGTCACTAGACCCACATCCCAGGTTGGTTCATTTTCTGGCTTGATCATCCCTGGAAAAAAAATGGGTCTTGACGCCATTGTACCCATTCTTAGACCATACTGCAGTCTGGTCGTATAGAATCTCTTAAAGACATACCCTTCTTAAGAAGGTCTTTGGTTGGGATTTAGAACTAATTTTTACTCTACAGAGATTATGTCTGTGCTTGAATCTGTAATTCTAGGGCTAAAAGGCAAAGTTGTGAAGATCTACCCTGGGAGAAGCAGTCGCCAGAGTCCAGAGAGAAAAGCCACAGCTGGCAACAGTGAAAAACTAAATGGAAAGAAACATCTGGTTTTTGTCAACAAACAGTTATGGCTGCGCTGTTCTTGTGGGGTGGGGAGGGGAGGGGAAGGAGAAGAGATAGTGAGGTAGGGTCATGTGGGGTGGGGGTGGAGGGACCAAAAACCCCACGTGGTATCCCAAAAATCTTCTTTGTGCCTCTCAAAGGCAGGCCCATCACCCTGGCTGTTCTGAGCCAGACAGGTTTCTAAGAACAAGCATTCAGACCCCTCCCCTCTAGAGGAAATGCGAGGGTCCCAAGCCGTCTTTTTTTTAAATTTGCTTCGCTTCTATCTCAACTGGCAGTTGACCTCATTGCGAAAAGACTAATCTTTATGGTTCCTATGCAGTCATCTTTCCTTGTCTGGAGAGGGTATCTGGGGAACACAGAGCACTTCTTTGTAGAGCTTTCAAGAGCTTAAATTAATTTAGCATTTGACAGTTTCTAAAGTACTTTCCAATCCTGGTCACAAAGCTGGGAGAAGCAGTGAAACACAGTAGATGACATATTAAGGATTAAGAATATTGGATTTGGGAGAAGCTCGCTCGCTCGCTCAATGGATTGAGAGCTAGATCCACAGACCAGAGGTTCTAGGTTCAAATGTGGCCTCAGACACGTCCTAGCCATGTGACCCTGGGCAAGTCACTTAACTCCTACTGCCTAGCCCTTACCACTCTTCTGCCTAGGAAATAATACAGAGTATTGATTTTAAGATGGAAGGTAAAGATTTAAAGGGGGAAAAAAAGAACATTGAACTCAACGGATACAATGGAATTTAACTGGAATAAATGTAAATTAATTTGGTTAATTTTAAAATGTCAGTTATTACAGTTAGAATCAGAGATTCGACTGCAAAAGTACAAGATGGAGGTGTGTTTGAATGGCGTGAGGGTTTAAAAAATAGTAATAATAAAAGATCACATATAGGTTAAAAGAACTGAGCTTCTAGTCCTGCCTACCTTATCTTCTGTTAGTCACTATTCACATGACTATAAGAAAGTCACTTTGCTGCTCAGTCTCCGTTTCCTTATCTGAAAAATGGGGGTAACATCTCACCTAACCCCCTTTAAGATTATCATAAAAACAAATAAGATGATGTTTGTAAAAAACATTTTGAGAAGGTAGGAAAAACTATTTTATTCACATCCTCTATTCTCACAGTTGACTATAAGTTCCTTGAAGGTAGAGACCAACTTTTGGTTTTGTCCTTGTATCTTCAGCATATTCTGAGTGCCTTGAACATAGCAAGCAATTTATTAAGCCTGTTAGACTGAAACACAGCAAATATTCATCGAGTACTCTGAGAGTCAAAAGGAAAGAGAATAATTGTTTTTCAAGATACATTCCTTTCTCTCCAGCCTCTCCCCATCAATTTTTAAAATATGCTGAGATACTCAAATTTGGGGCAAAGTCCTTGAATATAGACCATGGCTTTAGCTCAGACCATGACTGACTAAAACCCCCAACCCACACGTGAGCAAGGCCTGAAGACATAAGCGAGGCCACATTTTAGAGGTCAGGTTTTGCACGCTTCGAATGGACCTGGACACAAATGATATGCACCTTTACACTGAAGCCCAGTGAGCATAAGTGCAATAGGAAAGAGCAGATCCCCTTCTACTCTCCTACCTGCAACACGTAGCCCTCCCTGGCACTCTGCTCCCGACCCAAAGCCACCTTTAGCTGATCCTGCAAAAGTCGGTTCTGTTCTAAGAGATCAGAGGCTTCTTTCTGACTCTGCTCCAGCTGTTGGGAAGAAGAAAAGAATCCATGATAGTAGGGGAGAGGGGAACAGAGCAAAACAGGGCAACAAGCACAAGAAAAAAACAGATATATTTTTGGATTCATCTGTAGCAAAGGTAAACCAAGCGTTTGTTAGAATTTACAAATTTTAGTTAATACACCCGATTGTTCCTTTGATCACAGCTTTTAAGGAATAAATGAGCCAGATGGATTGATACCAACTATGAGCATCTGTTGTGTTTCGAACTCCATGGCTAAAAGGAGCATTATCTCCTCCCACCCCCCTTCCCTTCTAGTCCGGGATCTGATATAAACCAGTTAGCTGACAGTCTGAAATGTGGAGGCCCGTGGATGAGGCGAAATGCTCAACACTGGGGAGGTGCTCCCAATAAGGGGGATGGGCCAAGAAAAAAACAAGCACTATACCTGTATTGAAAAGAAAAGGTGGGGAGAGGTTCCAGGGATAAGAGAGCCAGGCCTAGAGACGTGAGGTGCTGGGTTCAGTTTTGTTTTTCCTAGTTGTGTGACCCCAGATAAAGTCACTTAGCCCCAATTGCCTAGCCCTGAACATTCTTCCAACCAACCAATACTTATTATTGGTTCTAGGATGAAACATAAGGATGGAAGAAAGAAAGAAAGGGGGGAAGGAGGGAGAAGGAAGGAAGGAAGGAAAGAGAAGAAAGAAAGAAAGAAAGAAAGAAAGAAAGAAAGAAAGAAAGAAAGAAAGAAAGAAAGAAAGAAAGAAAGAAAGAAAGAAAGAAAGAAAGAAAGAAAGCAAGAAAGAAAGCAAGCAAGCAAGAAAGAAAGAAAGCAAGCAAGAAAGAAAGAAAGAAAGAAAGAAAAGAAAAAGAGAAAGAAAGGAAGGAAGGAAGGGAGGAAGGAAGGAAGAAAGAAAGAAAGGAAGGAAGGAAAGAAGAGGCAGAAAAGGTGAGATGCCTACTTCTGCAAGGAACTATGTTTATAAAATAACCTTTTCTACTTTTGTTTAATAAGAATTGTGATTTGATCAATACAGGGAACATCCAGAGAAGCCCACTCTCAATGGAGAGAGGTACTTTCTCTGTAACTTAGGGCCTCCTAGAGTTGCCTGGGGCACTAAAGAAGGGGGAGGATTTATCTAGAGTCGCACAATCAGCATGTTCAGGGATAAAATTGGAACCCAGGTCTTCGTGACTCCAGGCTTAAACTCTCTATCCACTATTCCTCTTACTAAGACAAAAGAAATGTCATCCATTTATGAGGAAAACAGTCAAGATAATCCATCACTCAGAATACGACTTGCTCTCATCACTGCTCTTAGGTGAAGTATTTTGTGACTATTGTGCTTAATATACAACCTGCACAATATGTTAGACTGCATGTGGTTTTACATATGAAGGATTCACTGACTATTAAATTCACCATTAAAAAATGAATTAAATTGTACACTGATCAACTGTGAAAGACTTAGCTACTCTCAGCAATACAGTGATCTGGGCCAATTCTGAAGGACTGATGACAAAGAATGCTCTTCACATGCAGAGAAAGAAGTGTTGGGGTCAGAATGTAGATCAAAGCATGAGATTTTTCACTTCAGTCCTTCAACCATTTGGGAAATTCAAAAGGAAACTCCTTTAAGACGCTATTTTACTAGATTCGTCCATAGAATCATTTGCATCCCATCTTGGAGAAACCCAGCGTTTAGTAGATGCTACAAGATGGAATGAAAATGGTTTTCCAAACCAAAGAAAAATACATTATACCCCCACTAACAAACGATGAGGGAAGTTAACTGCTGTGTCACCTGCCCCTGCAGAAGTCTTCTCTTCTAGGACATACACTATGAGATGTTCTCTTAGAACAAAAGGGGGAAAGTCACCCCAGGGTTCACATTATGAAAAAAATTCTAGAGAGAGAACCTTTGAGGGGCAGCTGGGTGGCTCAATGGATTGAGACCCAGTCCTAGAGACAGGAGGTCCTAGGTTCAAATCTGGCCTCGGGCCCTCCAGCTGTGTGATTCTGGGTGAGTCACTTCATCCCCACTGCCTAGGGTTTAAAAAAACAAGGGAGACCTTTCCCTCTTGATCGCCACCACGAAGATTACCTCTTTCTCCAACAAGGAGGTGAGCTCCTGTGTTGGAAGCCTGTCGCTGCTGTCTTCTGACGACAGGTGCAGAGGGGCAATGGGCACTTGTTTCTCCTCCCGAAGGGGCGTAGTTTCCACCTGATGCCAGCGCTGCTCAATCTCCACATGGACGTTCTGTGGCTTCATCTCGGTGGCCACGGGTAACACCGGGCTCCTGTCCACTTCCATCCGTAAGATAGTGTCATCCGCACTCGGCCCATCCACGGAATCGATCATCTCAAAGCGTTTCCGTCGCTCTTCTCTCCGTCGCGCACGCTCCTTCTCGAGGTCCGTTAGGTCCATTTCTGAACTCCCAGGTTCTCGTGCCTTGGAGGAATCTGTGGCATTGGCCCTTTCTTGAGCCAGGGCCTGCTGGATCGGGCGGAACTCGGCCCAGTCGAAGGTTTTAGAACGTCCCTCTCGTCTCCTTTCCCGGGCACGACTCCGTTTTTGCTCAGGATCCAATTCAACTTGGTCCACGTCCTGCTTCTCGCTTGGCTTTGGGCAGGTCTCAAAGGAAGAGTTGGCTTTGCTCTTCTCTTCGGGCAAGGAGCTGTTTGAAACAGGACACAGAATATGTCAGGCACGGCTCTCTCAGAGGCCTCCTGTCCTCACCATTACTCCTGCTCTAGATGCTCAAGACATGGCTCTAGCAACGGCAAACACACTCTCTCAACTTAAAAAGCTTCGGCCATTTCTTATTCTCACTACAGTTCCAGATGTAAGTTTGGGTTAGAAAGTAAGACTTGAAAATTCCCCTTTTCAGCAACTGTCAGTCCCTTCAAGCTCACCCAAACCTGATGCTGGCTGTGGAGAAAAAGGGGGAGAAGTTGGCCTGGCTCATCCCTTGCTATTTGGAACAGACCCCAAAGTGTCCCACAAGGAACCATTTCAGCATATAACCAAGGGCAGATTGAACATTTCTTTCCTTGGTTTGTACCTTCTGCTAAGAAGAGTGTCGGCTCCAAGTCCGAAAAGCGGCAAGGACTCACCCAGGATCACACAGTGGGAAGACTGGCTCTGCTTATCTCCTGACTGTAACAATGACGTAGCCAAATCCAATGTTCACAATGGCCAGAGAGTGTCAGCTTGGAACCCATCATCTCCTACCTGTGTGACCCTGGGCAAGTCACTTAACCTCCACTGCCCAGCCCTTACTGCTCTTCTCTCTTGGAACCAACACACACTCTTGATGCTAAGGTGGAAGGCGAGGGTTTAAACAAAAATGCAATTTTGTTTAAAGTGATGTTACACAAGGAAACAAGATAAAGTGGCAGGATAGAGGATAGAGAAAAAAGAAAATGTATCCCTTTTTAAGGATTCGTGAATTCCACATATAAATAAGGAGAGAAAGCTAAGTCACAGAGATGTTTAAGAGGCTAGCTAACTAACCTGTACGAAACAATGTCGTTACCGTTCCACCCCAAAGTCCCAGGGCTGGGGGGAGAGAAATGAAGAAAACAGGAATGCTTAAGACGCATCCAATTGTCTGATTATATGTCTTGGGGTTGTGTTTTTTCTTAAAGAGGTGAAACAAAGATTGGTTTTTGTTGTAATGGACACGGAATCTCGTATTTTCTCCAAGTGACACCCGAATGGCCATGGGAATATGACCATCAGTGTACCCTGGGTTCAGGGAAAGGCCAGAGAACATCCGCATGCAATAGCATTTTTAGCGGCTGGCGTTGCAGGCTTTTGCTGTCTCTTCAGGACCCCTTAAAGGAGCCTATTGTAGAGCTCTCCTGAAATCAAGTCGGAATGAGGAAGAAAACCCAGAAAGGGAGCCCTAAGACGCAGGCTACTTTCTAACCTACAGAGAGCCCACAGGAAGATGAATTAATTTCTAAAACTCCCCGTCGACTTGGGACAAGTCCCAATCAGTATCTCGCCCTCCTTGGCCGTGGAATACTAATTGGGAAAGCCCTAGAAAGATGGCCCGTACCCACGAAGAGAGCCTCCAGGACCAGATGACGCCAAGATAAGACGATCGATGGCGCCCTGAAATGTCTTACGGAAATTCCATCCTAATTATGTCCACAGAGGACACTGTGCTCCAGAGCAAGAAAGGAGCAAAGGAAACAACGTGGAAGTTCCTAAACTTGTAGATTAAAAGGCCCACCAAGCGTATGTCATTCAGAATGAGCCCAGCCATCAAGTTAACTCTGAAGAATACAACTAGACTGATATTACCTTGTAAGGGGAGACAAACAACACGTGGTCCTTCCTTTTTTAAAAGCCCCTCAAATGGCCAAGCAGCCCCACGTTAACCATATCCTTTTGGCATATATGCACCCTCTGCATCTCTCGAATTACCTACCCAAGTTTATGTGGACAGACTGAGCAGATGGGGATAAAATCCTTTGCTAAAAACGTTCCCCACTAACTCTACCTTCCATTAGTCTTCCCGCTGTCCTACATATTCCGATAGCCACAGATCCTCCGGCTCCACCCTGTCTAATCCATCCCACAGATGATTTCTAGACCATTTCCCTGCCCAGGAACATTTAAGGGTTCACCAAATGCTCCCAAATCGAGACCAAACTTCTCAGGATCCCATCAAACCATCCCATGACATGGCTGCACTTTCAATCCACCTCATCCACATATATAGGATTCCTGTAGGCTCTTACGCCATCCCAGCTGGATTTTTATATGGGCAGTCATGACAGAGAAGACAAACTAATTGCTTCCTTACAGATGGCTTAATAAATGCTTGTTGACTGAATACTTGAGCACTGCTGAGAATGGCAAGATCCTACTGGTGCTAAGCAATAACGAGTCAAGGTGTTCTCTTTATAAAACCTTTTTTCCAACACCTAGCTCCCCAGAGATCCGCGTCTCCTTCAGAATCTAATCACTGGACATGCACTACCACAAAACCAAAAAAAAAAAGTCTTTAGCCAGGGGAGTCCAAGAGATTACACAGAAAAATAAAATATGCCCTTACTGGTCTAGTATTTTATACCCAACACACACACTTCATCTTCAGGTTGATTAAACATTTTTTAAAATGAAGCCTTCCCTCCTATTCTAGAATCAATACCAAGTATCGCTTGCTTACAAGGCAGAAGAAAGGCAATTGGGGTTGAGTGACTTGCCTAGGGTCACACAGGAAGGGGATGTCTTGAGACCATATTTGAACCCAAGACCTCCCATCTTCAGGCCTGGCTTTATGCTATAAGCCTAAAGATACAGACTGATGCTTTAGGAAAGGAGTAGCTACCTTAAAAAAAACCCCAAACAACAACAATCTGAGCCTTTTTGATTAGATAAGAGAGGACGTTAGAACGGGTTATGATAAGGGACTTTTCTTTGTGGGAGATAAGGTAAGAGGGAAAATGCCATCAACATGGAGACGAGTTCTGTGCCTACTTCAAAGCTGTTGGCTTACAGAGCAAATATTCCCAACTTGAATGCAAATTCCAAACTGAATACAAATATTCCAAATTTGAATACTTAACTTTACTCCAAATTTCTCATCTGAAAAGGAAGTTTAAGGATACGTTTTAAGGGCTGATATTTTTTAAATGTCAGTTATGGTTTCTGTCATTGCCGTAGTTACCTTTAGATTTATTTGCATCACAAGTTATCTTTGTGAGAGAGAGATCTGAAATCATAATTGGATTATCAGAGAATGGGTCTGGGTGTGTATGTGTATCGATAAATATAGATATCCAAAAGATATGTACACACTCACACAAACACCCCCAGTGCTAATTATAATCCCACGATCTATCTATCTATCTATCTATCTATCTATCTATCTATCTATCTATCTATCTATCTATCTATCTATCTGCCAATGAATCCAGTTTCTCTAGTCTATTCTTCTTCCCTCTTTCTCAACCCCCAGCTTTTTAAAAAGGAAAACTGCAGGGCTTTTGACCTGAAATGCAGGTGAAGGAAGACATGCAGTGAATCATGAGATATACAAACCACAAAATGTTAAAACAGGAGAGAACACAGTTTTCCAACCTGGGCTTCAGCACCGAGAGATTCAAATAGACGTTTTTCCTGGTTGCATGAAAATTAAGAGATGCAGGAATGAGGAGAAGAGAGAATTCTAAGAGAAAGGAAACTCTAAGATGTTCTACAGGAGGCCAGAAAACATTCTGCCATTGTTTTAACCAGATTGCTATAGCCAAAGAGAATCATCTCTTTTCTTCCTGATGTGGGAGAAAGACATAACCAGACTTCGGGCTAGCAATCCAGCTCTGATAGTATGGCTACCATCTTCAACCAAAGGAAGTGCTAAAAAAATCAGATTAAGAACCCCTTCAATGGTTAAAGAAAACATAAGCCGTGAATATTTAAGCAGACAGAGAGAGACCAGGCAGCCCAACATGGGAAATGACAATGAGAGAGTATGAACGAGAGGAGAGAAAGCCATGTTTGTTTAAGTTGGATAATAAAGTAGTCTTGCTGCCCTCTTCACCCCAGGGGGAAATATGAAGAAAGAAGGGGGAAGGGAATCTAAATAGGAGAACGGAAGAATCCCTGAAAGAACCCTGGGAATCTTTCGAATACACTTACCTAGTGACATCGGGGGCAGTGGTTGGGTGTACATGTTTCATGATGGTCTGGATCCAATTCCGTCGAATTCCAGAAGTCATGGCAGAAAGGGTGAACTCTCCCTCTTTTGTCTAGGCAGAACATAATACCTAATCAATGATGATGACACAGAAGTGCATCAAAGAGTTGCTCAAGATCCTGGCTTCCCTTCTCTAAAGGGAATCATATGAAATGGTTAGATGACTCTAGACAAGGGCGAAAAGGAGAGTTTACCAATAAGGATCTCTACCTGTGGTCTACCCTGGAGACCAGCTTCAAAATATATCCAGAGACTACAAACGTGGCCATGAACTAGCTTCATTTGGAAAAAGTCTTACTTTGGGTCTTAAAATCAATACTAAATATTGGTTCCAAGGCAGAAATGTGGTAAGGGCTATGCAATGGGGCTAAGTGACTTGTCCAGGCAATGTCTGAGCTCATATTTGAACCCAGGACCTCCCTTTTCCAAGTCTGGCTCTTAATCCACTGTGCTTCCTAGTTGCCCCTAACAATACATATTTTAAAAGGAAACCAGCCTTTAGAGCCTTCTGTTTAACTACACAAGAGTGTGCATATTATCATAATGGGATTAGGTTGTCTTCTGGCTCCATCAGAGCACCCACAACATCTGACACAAAAGTAGTTCATTGGGAATATCTGAAATTTTCAGGGTCCTTTTTGCCTACAAGATAAATGGAATCCCCGGCATGAACTCTATCTGTGACCTGGTTAAGACCTATTTTTCTATTATCATTATTGACTTCCCTTCCCTTCATGTATTCTACTTCTGAGACAGTCTGAATGGAGATGCTTCCCCGTGTGGTCCTGGGGTCTTCTTCCACCATGAATTCAGTCAATAAACACCTGTTCCTCGAACCCTCCAACTAGTCCATCCTTTCCCCCACTCCTTTTGCCTCTGCTGAAATCCTCTTTTCTTCTAAGCAGAGCTGCATGTCACGTCATCTTCCTTCTTAAAGGAAACAATCTCCCCACCTTGCCATTTGTATTCAAGATAACAGCATCTTCCTGTGACCACAATGTTACTTATTTTTCAAATGAGGAATAAAAGAAAAGAGATAGCTGCTAAGTTCTCTCAGTTCCTTCCTGTCTGTCTCTTACATCCTTCCTCTGCTTACCACCATAGTTCAGATCTTCATTATACTTCTTTAAAAACACTAGTAACAGCTCTGAGGCAGAAGGGCAAGAGCTGGGCAAATGAAGTTAAGTGACTTGCCCAGGGCCACACACCTAGGAAGTGTCTGAGGCCAGATTTGAACTCAGGTTCTCCTGACTCCAGGCCTAGTGCTCTATCTACTATGCCACCTAACTGCCTCCATTGACTGCTGGTTAACAAAGGAGTGAGTGGGGTCAGATTTTTTCCATAAACTGGAAGCCCGAAGTACAGTATTTCATAGGAAGATGAATTATCCTGAGAATAGGGATGTCCTCAATTTTTTGCAATTTGTTACTGATTAGCTAGATGGCAGATTTTTTTTTTAAAGGCAAACAAATTAAATGATCTGTCCGGAATCATACAGCTGCTCAGTGTTTTGAGGTCAAATTTGAACGTGGGTCTTCCTGACTCCAGGTCCAATCCTCTATCCCCTGAGCCACCTAGCTGTCTCTGGAGGTGGTCCATTGAACACAAAGTCTTCCACTTCCTGTTTCATCCTGTCTCTATCTCTAAGAACTCTGTGGCAGGCACGTGACTCAGCAGCCCCTCTTCCCCCAATAATTGTGTTCCTTAGCCTCTCTGGGACCAGTCTCCTTCCGTGTAAAATGAGGGTGTTGGATTCGAGGACTTCTGAGGTCCTTCTCATTCTGAATCTCAGATCCGGAGGCCTCTCCTGGCTTTTCCTCCACTTACATGGATCTGGAAGCCATAGTTTCTCTGGACCGGATATTCAGTGACATTATAGCAGGTAGACAAGTCAATCTCACCATCCAAATCAGCTGCCTAAACAAAAAAGAAAGAATCACATGGGTACTGCCTGCACTGGGGAGGCTATCTAAAATAAGACAGGACCCCCCAAAACAAAGAAAAAGTCCATCTCAAGAGCTTTGACCCGTGTGGCCGCTGGGAGTTCAGAGCCCGGCAAGCAGTCAAAGCGAAGGTGTTTATCATGTGTTCATCCAGGAAACAAAAGGAGATACTGAACCCTTTTTTCCTGGAGATGAGCACGCTGAAAAGATCTCCCCATGAAGAAAACACCGTCCGTGTAAGCAGTTCTAAACAAGAGTTTAGATCTGTGCACGCTCAGTGGTCGTGTAACGATCGGCCCGAAAGGTTCAAAACACAATCGAATTCACAACAAATACGTTAAAAAATAAAGGAAACAGGACCCTTCACCCGGACCTTCAAAAGGCCTCCCCTTCGGTCTTAGAATCATTTAAAGGACCGATTCCAGGACAGAGGGAGGGGCTGGGAAGGGTCTACGCGGGCTCCAGGTCTGGCTCCGACCGCTGGACGGTCTCGCTGCCCCTCACGCTAAGCTGAGCTGCTCTGGACAAGACCCTCCGGAGCGGACCTCCTTGTGCACCCTTCCCAACAGGAGCCAGCCTAGGAGGCACAAGCTCCACGAGCATCCTCCCATCTGCGGAGGAAGGAGCTTCGAGCGAGAAGGATTCCTGCAGCTGCCCCTGGGATAAAAGCAGATGCTCACCTCCTCGGCCACCGAATCCCTGTAGTATCTCAGGCTCTGATCCGCCAGGACAAACCAGTGCTTCTTCCACTGAGGGGAGGAAGGAGAAGACACATCAGTGCCCTGCGGGCTTTCCCTCGGCTCGTCTGAGTGGCGGCAGAGCCGGGGACGCGTCGTCCCCCTCCCCGTGCGCAGTGCTGGCACGCAGAGGCCTCTGCTGAGGTCCCGAGCAGCCATGCATCGATCTAAGCCGTAGCTGCTCCAGTGAAAAGCCGCCCCAGAAAGCCGAGAGCTCTCCAGGCTCCAGGCTGGGTGCTTGTGAGCACAGCCCAGCTGCTCTGCTGCCCTCCAGCCGCCTTCTCAGGGGCCGCATCATCGGGGCTTCCACCCAGTGAAGCCGGTGCCTGGCCAACAGGACGGGAAGCCGTTTCGATTTGTTTTCGCCCCCCGCCTGCAGCCAGTAGCAGCAACTAACCAGCTACGTTCCCAAGTCTTCACTGCGGGTAGCAAGGAGGGAAAGCCGGTTCTTCGGGCAAACCAGGGGGTTGGATATGAAGGAGAAAGAGAGAAGAGCAGGATGACCTTCGGCGAGTCGCGGAGGAGAAGTCGGCTCTGGGGCCTCCGCAGCCCCACCGGCCCAGCCCCCTTCCCACCCCCGAGGGGGCGCTGCAGGGTGGGAGCAGGAAGCAGAGGCCGGGGGACTGCCAGGGCAGAAGAGGAGCAACGGAACAGCTTGAGAGAGTTGGGCAAAGGGCTCTGCACACCCTCTTACGGGTTATCCCCACCACAGCCCCCGGCAGGAGGTGCGCACTCTGCCTCTCGTCTACAAACGAGGAAACGGAGGCAGGCAGCCGGGAAGGGCCTGCAGCTCGGCTCTCTCTGACCCCAGCCGCAGGGCTCCATCCGTGCTGCCACTCCGTTTTACTCCTCCGGGACAGAGCTGGGCTTGGGGACGAGGGGATGAGCTGCGGGCAGCTTCGGGAGTCATGCTGCTCAAGGGCTCCCCCGTGACAGTCAGATGTGAGGGGTGCTTCTAGCTTGGCTCAAAGAGGCTAATGAAAAGTCAAGGGCAAAAAAAACGAACCCAATGATTCAAGTCTTTCAGTCTGAAAACCACGAGGCCACAGGGACCCTTTGAAAAGGGTCCGTCATGGGGTCAGCCAGGGGACTCAGTGGATTGAGAACCAGGCCTGGAGATGGGAGGTCCTGGGTTCAAATCTGACCCATATATTCCCTAGTGGTGTGGCCCTGGGCAAGTCTTGCCTAGCTCTTACTATCTTCTGCCTTAGAACCAATGCAAAGTATTGATTCTAAGATGGAAGATAAGGATAAAAAAAAAGGGAGGTTCATAATATAGGAATTTTTTTTTTTGCCAGACTAAGATGATACGTATTGAGGGCTTCTTTCTTTGAATTTTAGTCAATGAAGGGGAAATATAGTGGGAAAGACAGATAAGTTTTTAAAAGCTGTTTCTTAAAAGTATTTTTAAAAATATTTCTTTAAATGAACAAAATATTAAATCTATTTATTTATTTAAGGCATTTTAGAAAGGCTGCTCAAAGGGTTGGATAGCCAGGCCTAGAGACGGGAGGTCCTAGGTTCAAATCTGGCCTCAGACACTTCCCAGCTGTGTGACCCTGGACAAGTCACTTAACCTCCACTGCTTAGCCCTCACCACTCTTCTGCCTTGGAACCAATGCACAGTATTGATTGTAAGATGGAAAGTAAGGGTTAAAAAAAAAGGGTCAATAGTATAGGATTTTTTTTTTGCTAGACTAAGATACTATGTATTGAAGGGTTCTTCTTTTTTTTATTTGGTCAATTTTAAAAAACGGTTTCTTAATGCTCTTCTGCCTTAGAACCAATTCTTAGTGTCAATTTTAAGACAAACGGTAAAGGTTTTTTAAAAATGGCTGCTCGGGAAAAAATGAGATACTTAAGGACAGACACTTCAACTTGGCTTTCACGTATTAGGCCCGGGAGGTTTGGGCATCTTGCAGGCAGCAGCTCTCTGGGCATAGACAGATATCCTGCTTCTTTCCAAGGCTGGAGGGCCCAGACTGCTTCCTGCTGAAGCTCCCAGTCACACAGATCAGTAGTAAAATTGTTCACCGAAGTCAGGAAGTTTGGGAACAGAGAACAAAGATCCTGATGCTTCCTGAATCCATCCATTCCCTGGCTCAGCTCTTGGCCAATCAGGCACCAAACTCACCTGGCCGTCCTCATACTGCTTGGTCAGCCAGCCTTTCTTGAAGTTCAGCAGGTCAGGCTAGGAAGAGGAAAGAGAGAGAATCATGGGGCAGCTTTAAGGGGCTTCACTCCTCGCAGGAAGGCCGACGCTAGGAGAAGGAGTGCTCTGTGCCAGGTGACAAACACCTTTCTTGAGGAAGAACGCTGAGAGAACAAATGCTTTGTTCTGCATAAGCACGGGCCTCCCCCCGCCGCCACCCACCAACACTGCTTCTGCTGCCTCTGGACAGACTCCTCAGAAAAGAGGGAGAAACTGTGCTCCGAGGCTTAGTGGGAGATGTAAGTGGCCTTCGTCATCAGCTGCAGTCCTAGTATGTTCAGCAGCAACAGCACAGGAGTAGCTCTGCCTCCTCCTCACGAGGAGAATCACTTCCTCCTGAAGGGGACCCGTACACACGGGGTGGAGGCGATGGATGAGGCGAGGGAGAGATGGGGACAGGCATATTTGTTCCTCTGTGGAAACCATAGGAGTGGCAGAGTCACAGAGGCAGAAAATGATCCCTTTTCAGTCAGAAAAAAGGAAATACACCAGGTGGTGACAGAAGACGGGCCGAAAATCTCCCGCAGAAGGGAGAGGTACAGCATTGACTTTCCAAGCAAACTTGGGGCTTAGTAATAGCGGTGACCTCCCAGAATGACCTGGTGGTTGACTCACCAATAGGGATTGTTTCTTATTTTCTTGTTTCCCCATGAACTGAGAGTCGACCCCTCGGTAGGAAAAGCCACAACTAAGTGAGAGGATAATCATTCCAGCCTTTTTCCAATATCTATCATGTAACGAGACAAAATCCTGACATTCCTAGGAAGATGGGATCCAAGCACTAAAAGAGACCTTGTCTTTCCTTATTTCCTCCATTTTACTTTGACTTCGGCATAGTCTATTTCCTATCAGATTAGAGTAAAAAACCCAACCCAACCCAATATGTGAGGCTCTTGTCTTTTGGATTTGCTTGAATTCTTCACAGTTCTGTCCTCCTCCTTTCTACCTTTAGGCTCCTTCTGACCAAGATGGGAACCTTTCTCTACTCCTGGGCCATTTTGGTCTATGGATTCCAGGTGTTTCGCAAGCAGAGACCTCAAGCTCCAGTATCAGGAATTGGCTGCAACTGTCAGGCTTGGTTAAAGAGGTCAAGGAGCAAGTAGATCTTTGGAAATCCCAAAGCAAGGGCTGAAAGGAAAGCTTGCTGAGGTCATCCTCCTTCAAACTCAAACGTGACCACGGAACAGAAAAGCCAAAGCTCCCATTCCACGGCTCCTTTTCTGCAGGTACGATTAGTCCATCCCGAATCACAGGAAGTGAAGGGTCTACATAAATATCCTAAAGTAATTAGAACTGAGAGGAAAGTAGAGGAGAAAATCACCCCCAAGTAGCAGAAACTAAGACTCTCGTGTCAGATGTGCCATTCCATGAATTCAAGAATCTAGTTATTGGTCCAAACAAACAAACAAAAACAAAAAGGTACAGTAGAGGACTCAATTGATTGGTCACTGTTTAAGAAATTAGTTTTCTTTTCCAACTCAGTGCCTCATCTCCCTTTCTGTCACCCTGAAATAAAGTAACACCCTGAAACCAGAGCGATCAGAGACCTTGACTAAATCAAGACTATCCATTTTTAATATCGAGCTGAAGAGAGAATAGCTGGGAACAGGCAAGACGTACAGTATAAAGAAACAAGTTTTGCTGACAAAAAACTGGCATTCTAGAGAACGTCCATGAATCAGCCAAAGCATGGACTTGTGCCCTAAAGGGAAGCTCACTTTAGGAAGACAAGAAAGCCATTTTCTACAGAAACAAAATTCAAGAAAAAGTGGATGCTGCCTCAAAATGATGTTTTTAAAAATCAGACCATTAGAGGAAGATAGATGGATGGAGAAACTGAGGTCCTCTATAGATGACCGGAGTCCCCAGACTCCTGAGCTTATTCACCACTCTTCTGGCAGAGCTGGCCTGTCTTTGCAGGGAAACTGTTCCCAGAAAACAACACTAGGTTGCTCCAAAGCGCCCCAGTTCTTTGTGGGCATGAAAGAAAGAGAAGGGCTGGAGAAGTGGTGCTTTTAGTCTCCTTGGGAGATGCAGAAAGAATAAGGGGTGAGGGTGGGAGCGACCTTTGTTTGATTCACTCCAAACGGTGCCCTGGTGTACTATCAGGACCGATGAGAAAGCTTGTGGCTACCCAGGCTGCCAGGGCACACAGAGAAGACTCGGGCCCCAAAATGGGACCAGACATAGGAAAGGAACCGTTTGAAACGTGTGTGTCTTGAAACCTCGGTTCTACGTTGCCCGGTCCTGCGGAATAGAGAAGGCCAGGACAAACTGGGCTCACCGTCATGGAGGACTCTGTGGACCTTCTATCCAGTGACTTGGCTCTTCGGTGCGGAGACAGGGGAGAAGCGGAAACATCTGGGATGGAGCCAGCGGGGGAGGCCATAGCTTCTGCGGTGCAGTCCTGTGGCAGAGAGCAGCCTCCAGTCAGTACAAGCCAAGCTCCTAAGGAAGCTGGAGTTGGGCTGAAGACCTGGAACCACCCTCGAATCATTTACAAAGCCTCTGCTTACGACGAGGGCAACGAAACACAGAAGGCACGTTCACCCGAAGAGGAGAGGCCTCTTACGCACGAAGGGGGAGGATGAGGACACCCGGCGGCCCCTCCGTAGGATCTTGGGGTTTGTGGTTCTGACACACCTGCAGAAGCCAACGCAGCAAGACTAATCCCCGCGCTGTGGCCAGCGCCGCTTCTCTGGGCCACACGAGCCCCTCTCTGCGCCCCCCCCGCCCACCACTTCTATTGGATGGCGACAGGCAGGAAATGTGAGAGCCGGGCCAAGTCCTCCGTGGCTCCCATCCGTGTCAGCACGGTCATGGGGGAGGAAGAAGAAGGATGCGAGGAGAAGCAGAGACGAGGACTCGGGAAGACGCCAACTAGGTACTGTCAGTCTCCTTTTCCTTTGTCTGTTACAGAAACTCAGGGATGCCCCAAGTCAGGAGACAGCTGCCACCCTGAGGACTAAATGAGCGGGTGGAGGGCCTTCCAGGAGCCAGGCTGGGAAGCCAGAAAAGAGGCATCTCATGGAGCCCGTCACTGGTGATTAGTCGGGAGCAAGAAGAAAGACGCTGGGGTTGGCGGAGGACGCCATTTGGATCTCCCTGTTAAGCACCCAGGCCGGGTGGCCCCCCAATCCCTGCAGAGATTCCTTCAGCCCATTAGGATCCACACAAGCCTCACCACCGGGCCCTGAAACAAGCGGGGAGCCCAGCCCCGGGGGAGCCAGAGACCCCTGTGGGGGGCTTACCCGCTTCCTGGGGAACACTCTCTTCTCGCTTCGGCCCTGGCGCGTGTCGCTCGACGTCACGGGGCCGGCGGACAGGTTGGTCTCCATGTGCTCAGCCTTCTCAATGTCCAGGGCCTCAAATTTCTCAATCACCTGCGACCTCCTGTAAGAGACAGGACACAGAAGCCACTCAATGGAAGAGGGGAAGCGCACCTGCCGGCTCAGACTACCCCGGCAGGCTCACACAGAAGCGCACGCTTTCTAGAAAGTGGAACTTGGAACGGGTGCTCAGCTCTTACTTCTCTATGGCTCGCCCTCTTGCCACTGGACTTGGTGAGGAAAAAGGAGAGAGGACAGAGCAGGAGGACGGGAGGAGCTGTTCAGTTTGGCTCCACTCGGCTCTGAGGAAGAACCTCGTATACACTGAACTGTTTCCTTGTTGGACCGAGAAGAAGGAAGCAAATACCACCGTAGCCTGCTGTACCGAAAACACCTTCTAGAAGGAGAGCCCTGCGCCATTCTCATTGCAGGATTTAGTGTCCAGCAACCGAGATCCCCCCCCTTTTTATTGTGGATTAGCCTGGCCCTTTTTCTTCTCTTTTTAAAAAAGTCCTGCCTTCCGACTTAGAATCAATACTATATATTGGTTCCAAGGCAACAGATTGGTAAGGGAGAGGCAATGGGGGTTAAGTGACTTGCCCAGGGTCACACAGGTATGCAGTGAGGCTAGATTTGAACCCCACACTTCCCATCTCTAGGACTGACTCTCAATCCACTGAACCCCTTGGCTGGCCCAGACTTGCCCTTCTTAGTACATATTCAGGTTTGTCTGAAGCATAAAGAGACTGTTCTGAGTCCTTGGATTTTAAGCCAGGATTCTTATCGCACCCTTTTTTTGAACACACCCACACACACACGCACACGCACACGCACACGCACACATATTTTCATAGGTACACAATCAAAAGGTAACCACCACCTTGCAGCAAGAAGGAAAAGATTCCATGTCCAAGAGAATTCATTATTTGATCGTGAGGCTGGCTTAGCCTCCCGTTGTTCTTGTTTAGCGAGAAAAAGGCCCACGAATTAACATTGTTTTTGCTGAACATTGAAAGGATCAAAACCAAATTAAAACAAAACAAGCGAGTTGATTTCATGGGAGAGGGCTGGCTGCACCATCAGTTGTCTACTGCTGGAGACTGAGATGAGATGGGAGCGAAGCAGGTGGAGTAAAGGCGGATAACTGTCACACAGCAACACAGCGGGAGAAGTGGAGAGGAACAAGACCTGAAAGAAAACAAGGCTGGAAAATGAATGAAGAGGAAAGATTTCTTTAAAGCAACAACAAATCAAAATCATTCAGCGTTGAAGACCCCCAAATCAAAGATCATCATGGCATAAAGGGGGGAATTGACAAAATCACAGCTCTAAGAGGTTAATTCCACCGATTGGAGGGGCTGCGGGGCATCTGGAAGAGGTTAATCAGCAGCTTTCTACGCTTTCCTGCAGCTTCCTCCAGCAGTCCTAAGGACCAGTTCTCTGGTCTGGAAATGGCTAATTCCTAATTCCACCACCCTCCCCAAGGACATCCTCCTCCCTTTTTTTAAACCCTGAGCTTCTGTCTGAGTCAGTACAAGTGGGGCTGTTTGGAGGGCAAACGACTAAAAGAGTGCTGAGAAGCGGAGACCAGAGGGGCAGACACAACTTCTCCTTTCACGTCATTGCACTCATGGACAAGGGCTGCCTCTAAGTCTCGCCTCCGAAGGGTCGGAGGGCCACAAGCCCCAGAACATTAACATTCAAGCCGGAAATGAAGGAAGGAGCTGGCATTCTGGGACAGCCTCAGGAACCAGCTTATCCATAGGGAAGGCGAGAGGCAGACGCTTTTAGGATGTTCCATCTGCAGGCTGGAAGAGCCACCTTCTTCAGCCCTTATTTTCTGCCTTAGAATGGATACGACATTGATTCAATGGGAGAAGAGCGGTGAGGGCTAGGCATCTGGGGTTAGGTGACTTGCCCAAGGTCACACCTCCAGGCAGCGTCCGAGGCCCTCCCATCTCCAGGCCAGCTTAGCTGCCCCAAGAATCGCTGGTTCTTAAGGCTGTTTAACTGAGGTTCCAGGCTTTGGTTTGCAACCCTGTCTTTAAATCGGGCAGCAAAGGCAGAGCGATGAGGAAAGAAACAGGGCAAGCCAAGCCAAGCAGCCAAGGGTGGGACATCTTAATACAGTCTTGGCTGGATCCCGAGGGAGGCACCGACAATACCCTGAAACCTCTCACGAGGTGCTAAGGCTGAGTGCCTTTGGGCCCGCTGATGAGGCCATCTTTGTCCTCTGGAGTTGTGGGAAGTCACCAGTTCTCGTGAGACGGTCACTGCTGCCACAGAGGGCGCAGGCTGCCCACTCTGCCCAGCACGGGGGAGGGTCTGCCTTCTCCAGCCGCCTCAGTAAAACTGGTTCAGAGGCAGAGAACCACCCGGTCAAAAGGGGCGTCTTTTTTTTTTAACTCTTCATCTCCCCTCTTAGAATCACATGCTCCGAGGCAGAAGAGCTCTGATAAGGGCTGGGCATTGGCGACAGAGTGGCGTGCCCAGAATCACCCAGCGAGGAGGCATTCGTGGGCAGATCTGAACTCGGGACCTCCCATCTCCTGGCTCTCCATCCATTTCTAGCCCCCTCCTCCTGTGCTTCCCTAGAGTGAGGATCCAGCAGCTGCTCTGCCCAATGGGTCAAGCTCTGCGTCTGACTCAAGGAAGGAGAAGCTCTCAACTGAGCACGCCAAACTGCAGAGTGAGAGGAGGGTTCCCTCGCGGGGTGCCCCCCCCGGATTACTGAGCATTGGGATGGGGAACGAAGGCGCCCCCATACGGGGCGCTCGGCTAGAGGTGGCGCCTCTGAGCCAGGAAGCGGACGCCGTAAAAGGCTCCACCACGGACAGCCAACACACGAGACCCGCCATATCCGGGGGGGACTCGGGTGCTGGCCGTCGAGGAGCGGAGCTGGCAAGCGCGGAATGAAAGCGAAGGCCGGACTAGCCCGAATCATCCTACAGTGACTGAGCTGGAAGCGAACCCGTCTAGAAGCAGCCAAGCCACGCAGCTCTGCACCGAATGTTAATTCTCTGGTCCGGCGCTAAACCGGGGCTCCGCCGGCCCCTGCTCCCAGTCACTGTATCGGGGGCCCCCTGCACGCCCTGGCCTCGTTGATCAGCGTATAGTCACTGCCAGGCAATGGGGAGCCACAGAAGGGCCGAGAGCCCCCTTAGACAAGGCTGTTTCACTGCAGAAGCGCCCTGGCAGGCCATGTTCAGGGGGATACGTAGAACTTTCTCAGCTACAACTTGCGTTGGTCTAGGTGACCAATCAATGGATGATCACACATGTCAAGTGCTTGGCAAACCCACTAGATGCCGTCTGTGGAGTTTCTTTATTTTTCCTCTTTTCAAGACCTTTGGCAACCCTTCTTATATCCATGTCCTAGGTTTCTTTATAGACTTTTACGTGTGACCCTGGGTGAGTCACTTTCCTGGGTCTCAGTTTCCTCCTCTGTAAAATCAGAGGGTTAGACTAGATGTCTCCACAGATCCTAGTCTAATATTTTGGTGCTGAAACCAGGGAGCTCTTGATCATTTGTGGTGAAAGAGGAAAGAAACAACAGCCAGAGAACCCAAAGGGCCCTCTTCATTCTCAATAGACTGTGGCCCCGATCCTATGAGACTTCAGGGGCAGCTTGAGCCCCTGAAGAGGGCCGTCTAACAGCATGATTTTCAGTTGGGGGGCTCCAGCTGGTACAAGGGGGTCCTCTGAAAAAGCCCTTCCCAGGTCCACGGGGGAGATGGCTTATTTTTCTTGGGTTGGCCAGGGAAAGAAGGGCAGTGGCATCCATCCAGGCTCTCTACAGAGCCCCCCAAAACCCTGCCCTGGCCCAAAGCAGGGAGCGGCCACTTCTGGCGTCAGACTGGACTTCCTGGAAATGGTGGAGCTCAATTTCCCCACAGGCAGACTATAAAAGGGGGGAAGGTGGCGGCTGTGTGTTTCCGCAGGGGACCACCTCAAAGCAGGCAAGCGCTCCAGATGTGGCTGAAGTCGCCACGGGGATGCGCTGGCCACTGGTCAGTGGCCGCAGAGGACGACGTCCTCGGGAAGCTGGCCTGAGAGCTGCAGCCCTCTTACTCCGGAGCGGGGAAAAGCAAAGACGCGCTCTGCCTGTCTACAGCTTAGGCTCGGTGTCAAAGGGAAGAGCTCCCCACCAGCCCCAAAGGGAGAGTCTGATCCTCCCTGAAGAAGCCCTCTTCCCCTCCTTACCTCCTCTGGTCGCCAAACAGACGAGCCACCTCCTCCCTGCCAGGGCTGCGGGCCCGAGTCCGGCGCTCCAGCCGCCTCCTCTCCACCTGGAAGGCCTCGCGATTACTGATCCGGATGGCCTTAGGCACGTCGGCCAGAGTGGCGTACTGCCGGCTGGCTCTAAAGGCAAAGAGGCGCCCCGCGGGCTCTGCTCCCCTCCCCCCAGCACTGCCGGAGTCCGCGTAGGGGGGGTGCCGACGTGCTGAGTCCAGAGAGTTCGGGGAGATGCTGGAGACCACTCGGCGGGCAGCCTGGGCACCTGAGGAAGAAAAGGGGCGGCCGTGCTCCTGGAAGGGCGTTTCTGGGTAACTGTACCTGTTATGGGGGACGCTGGGGCTGGGAGGGGATGGCGGCGGTGGCAGCTGCTGCTCTTCCGCCTTCAGGTCCTGCTTCGTCTTCTCCAGGGAAAAGTAGCCACTCTCCACTCTGGCCTTCCGTCCACAGTCTACTCGGTCACCGTTCATGGCACTCTCCTCTGCGGCAGGGAAAGAGGAACGGGAGGGGGGGAGAGGAGGGAAAGGAGGGAGAGCGTTTGGGCATGCCCTGAGTTGGAGGCACTTCAGGCAAAGAATTCCCACAGAGCTGGGATTTTAAAAGGGTGCCTGGAGAGCAAGCAGCAGGCTCTTGTGCCTCCTCCATTCTTTGTTGAAAAAATGAATTAGTTTACCTTTTATTGGGATATTTATTTATATAAATAGGAATGTAATAATACAAATCATATATAAGTAAAAATAAAAATATTTAGATAAGTATATACAGATTTTATATAAAATTATTCATTTTATTGGTTATTTATTCAAAGCCATTACCTTCCACCTTATAATCAATCCCATGTATCTGTGCCAAGGCAGAAGAATGGTAACAGCTATTTGGGGCAAAGTGACTTGCCCAGAGTCACCCTGCTAGGAAGTGTCTGAAGCCAGATTTGAATCCAGAACCTCCCATTTCTAGGCCTGGTTCTCAAAACACGGAGCCATCTAGTTCTCCTATTAATTAGTATTTTTAAAATGAATTCACGAAGACTTCCGATCAAGATGGCGGCTTAGAGGCAGCGAAAGTTCAGACCTCTGAAAACCCTTCCTTACCAATCACAAACTGAATGTTCCCAGGACATCGAAATTCAAACTGAACAACAGGATAGACCTGGGGAACCCTCCTCCTGGACCTGGATCAAAAGGGCTCATTCAGCCCAAACCAGCTGAACCTAATCCCATCAGGAGCCCTCAGAGCCCAGGGAGGCACGACCCCTCCCCCCTTAGAGAGCAGGGTCTTCTGAAAGAACAGAAACCTAGAGGCGGAGTCAAGATGGTGGCCTAGAAGGAGCATAGACCTAGCAGCCTGGCCAGAGCTTTGGAGATCCTCCATATTTGCTCCAGCTGTCCAGGAAGTTTAGAACTCAGAGCAAACCCAGCCCAACCAAGCTGAACTTAATCCCATCAAAAGTCTCCAGAACACAGGCTCCCCACCCACCCTCATTGACTGCTGGTCTTTAAGCCAATCAAAAGCCTCCAGAGGACAGGGAAGCTTAAACCCCCAACAACCTTCCCCCAGAGACTACACCAAAAGATCTTCTGTTAAAGCTCCAAGAGGGGAGACTGATAGAAGTGACCAAAAAATTAAAAAGTTTTTGTACAAACAAAACCAATCTAACTAAAATTAGAAGGAAAGCAACAAATTGGGAAACAATCTTCATAACAAAAACCTCTGACCAAGGTCTAATTACTCAAATTTATGAAGAGTTGTACAAAAATGTACAGTTGTACAAAAATGTACAGTTGTACAAAAAATCAAGCCATTCTCCAATTGAAAAATGGGCAAGGGACATGAATAGGCAATTTTCAGTTAAAGAAATCAAAACTATTAATAAGCACATGAAAGTGTTCTAGATCTCTTATAATCAGAGAGATGCAAATCAAAACAACTCTGAGGTATCACCTCACACCTAGCAGATTGGTTAACATGACAGCAAAGGAAAGTAATGAATGCTGGAGGGGATGTGGCAAAGTAGGGACATTAATGCATTGCTGGTGCAGTTGTGAACTGATCCAGCCATTCTGGAGGGCAGTTTGGAACTATGCCCAAAGGGCGCTAAAAGACTGTCTGCCCTTTGATCCAGCCATAGCACTGCTGGGTTTGTACCCCAAAGAGATAATAAGGAAAAAGACTTGTACACAAATATTCATAGCTGCACTCTTTGTGGTGGCAAAAAATTCGAAAATGAGGGGATGCCCTTCGATTGGGGAATGGCTGAACAAATTTTGGTATATGTTGGTGATGGAATACTATTGTGCTAAAAGGAATAATAAAGTGGAGGAATTCCATGGAGACTGGAAAGACCTCCAGGAAGTGATGCAGAGTGAGAGGAGCAGAACCAGGAGAACATTGTACACAGAGACTGATACACTGTGGTACAAGAGAACGTAATGGATTTCTCCAGTAATGGCTTTACAATGTCCCTGAACAATTTGCAGCGATCTACAAGAAAAAAAAACAACAAACTATCCTTAAGCAGAGAACAAACTGAGGGAGTAAAAACACCGAGGAAAAGCAACTGCTTGACTACAGAGGTTGAGGGGATATGATCGAGGAGAGACGCTAAATGAGCGCCCTAATGCAAATACCAACAACAAGGAAATGGGTTCAGAGCAAGGACACATGTGATACCCAGACGAATCGCGCGTCGGCTAGGGAAGGGGTGGCGGGGGGGGGGGGGGGGAAGGAAAAGAAAATGATCTGTTTCCAATGAATAATGTATGAAAATGACCAAATAAAATAATGTTTAAAAAAAAAAAGAATTCACCACCCGCAGTCAAAATGGGCAATTTCTCCGGCCCGATCTACCTGTGACCTCTGTCAGGGAAGACCGATTCTCTCCAGAAGGTGAGAGGCCTGGAATGGGGGCCTGCCTCCTAGAGCCACCTTTTCTCTAATGTCCTCATCCCTTGGTTTTCTGAATTCATGATAGCAAACAGTCTGATGATAGCAAAATAGCCAAGCAATCTGAGTGTACAGAACGTACGTTTTTGATCAGACATTTGGGATCAACTCCTGCCTCGGACACTTGCTAACGGCGTAAGTGAGGACAGACAGGCCTCGTCAGTCTTCATCTGTAGAAAGGCTCTACGTCACAGGGCTGTGAGGAGGCCCAAAGGAGATGACAGAGCGATGACATGCAGAGCACTTGGTACACTTCTCCACGTTATTTGTATTTTCTCGGAGCTCAGGCCTGTCTGCCAAAATTCACCGAACGCTAGAATTGGAGTGTCAGTATAAAAGTCTCGGGCAGCACATGGTCACACACAAATGCTTAGAGTACTCCATTGGAGCCTGGCCCTGAAATAGTAGAAGTTGTGACCATCCTGGAACTCCAGTGCCACATCACTGTCTAGTCCACGTCCTGCAGCTCCAGTGCCACGTCACTGTCTACTTCACATCCTGGAGCTCCAGTGTCACGTCACTGTCTAGTCCACGTCCTGGAGCTCCAGTGCCACATCACTGTCTAGTCCACGTCCTGGAGCTCCAGTATCACGTCACTGTCTACTTCACGTCCTGGAGCTGCAGTACCACATCACTGTCTACTTCACGTCCTGGAGCTCCAGTGCCACGTCACTGTCTAGTCCACGTCCTGGAGCTCCAGTACCACATCACTGTCTACTTCACATCCTGGAGCTCCAGTGCCACGTCACTGTCTAGTCCATGTCCTGCAGCTCCAGTGCCACGTCACTGTCTAGTCCACGTCCTGGAGCTCCAGTACCACGTCACTGTCTAGTCCACGTCCTGGAGCTCCAGTACCACATCACTGTCTACTTCACATCCTGCAGCTCCAGTGCCACGTCACTGTCTAGTCCAGATCCTGGAGCTCCAGTGCCACGTCACTATTTCACATCCTGGAGCTCCAGTACCACATCACTGTCTAGTCCACGTCCTGCAGCTCCAGTGCCACATCACTGTCTAGTCCACGTCCTGCAGCTCCAGTGCCACGTCACTGTCTACTCCACGTCCTGGAGCTCCAGTGCCACGTCACTGTCTACTTCACGTCCTGCAGCTCCAGTGCCACGTCACTGTCTACTCCACGTCCTGGAGCTCCAGTGCCACGTCACTGTCTACTCCACGTCCTGGAGCTCCAGTGCCACGTCACTGTCTACTCCACGTCCTGGAGCTCCAGTGCCACGTCACTGTCTAGTCCACGTCCTGGAGCTCCAGTACCACATCACTGTCTACTTCACATCCTGGAGCTCCAGTGCCACGTCACTGTCTAGTCCACGTCCTGGAGCTCCAGTGCCACGTCACTGTCTAGTCCACGTCCTGGAGCTCCAGTGCCACGTCACTGTCTAGTCCACGTCCTAGAGCTCCAGTGCCACGTCACTGTCTACTCCACGTCCTGGAGCTCCAGTGCCACGTCACTGTCTAGTCCACGTCCTGCAGCTCCAGTGCCACGTCACTGTCTAGTCCACGTCCTGGAGCTCCAGTGCCACGTCACTGTCTACTTCATGTCCTGGAACTCCAGTGCCACGTCACTGTCTACTTCACGTCTCCATCTTCTCTCCAAGAAGGGATGTTCACAACTGAGGGCCATCGTCTCCCATGAGAGCTGAGGCCGAGTCAAAAATGCTGCCCAAATGGGGCCCTGCATTCAGGCATCAGCCTCGTCCTGCATTATCCTAGTTAGTCATCCTTTTTAAGGTTTGGGATCTGAGAGTGGAAGGTCCAGATAATTAAAAAACTGGAGTAACGGACGAGGGAGGAGGTCATTTCTAAGCTATAGGATAATTGCATTCTATAACATAAAATAATTGATGCTATATTTATCTGACAAATATAAACAAATTTAAATATGGATAAACTATAAATGCATCCTATAAATATAAACATAAATAACATATAAAAATATAATTTTAAAATATGGAAGAACTTTAAAAATGTTTAAAATCTCCCCCCCCCCCCCCATTTTGACTGATACAAAGGCACTGTTGCCTGATAAGAACATCACTGGGAAAAACTTAAAAAAAAAAAAGAAGAGGAAAGTTATCCAGAGAAAGGACTAAGAAAAGATGAAAAAGAGGGGAAGTGACTAGAAGAATCTAGAACTGAGGTTTTGTTAAGACGAAGACAGGAACCTTTTCCTTAAAAGATTCTGGTACCTGTGTACCAGAGGCCTGGTTATTACTATCAAAAAGAGATTTCCCTTGTTTCTTAAACTCCAAATTTCAGTTACCAGGAGGGTATGGCCATGGGAAGGAAAAAGAGGATCTGTGGTGAGAATCATGTACGCATTCAGGTGAGGGGCAATGAGAAATGTGGAATCCTCCATGGTGCTCCCCATTGCCAGGAGTGGCCTTGCTTCATCTTAGCTTGGATCAAAACAAACGACAAATTCACGCTCAAAAGCTTGCTTGCCTTGTTGGCCACTGGAGTCAATACACAGACTCTAGCCAAAGCCTAGAGTTCCTGAGGTTTCAAGAAGGTCAGCGTCAGGCGTCCAGCTAAGCATCAGCAAGTCCTCTTCAATTTCCCCTCATTACGGGGGGGAAAATCCCAACAAAGTTGGGAAAGAATCTTGGACCAGCCGTCCAAACACCTGGATTCTCGCCCCAGCTGGCAAAACGTAGGAGTCAGACGCAAGCAAATTCTCCTACTTCTCGGGGCCCATTTTCTCTGGTATAAACGAAGGAAACTGGCCTATCTGATCTTCAAAGTTTCTTCTAACTCGAATGTGCTGAGATGTGAGGAACCTACGAATCAACTCTGTAAGTTCCCTTTTGGGGAGAGGCCCAGTTGGAGGAGGGGGAGGCCACATTGCAAGGGAGAGAACCTTTTCCCAATCAACTCTCTTTTCCAAACCGCTAGAAGAAAATGGATGGGACAATGATGTATTTGTCTTCATTTGGTGAGAATAGAAGCTAAGTGAGTTCACAGGGATGCCATTTTCAAACCTAATTTTGCTTCAAATACAAAGGGTGGGTCTATACTGCCAAAGTCAGATAAACAATACGGTTAAACAGCAACAACAACAAAACAACAAATCTTTACCTTCGGTCTTAGAATCCATTCTAAGACAGAAGAGCAATAAGGACTAAGCAATTGGAGTTAAGTGACTTGCCCAGAATTTGAACCCAGGTCCTCCTGACTCCAGTCCTGGTTCTACCTGGCTGCCCCAGTAAATAGAATTTTTATGATAATTTGGACAAAGCCTCACATTTGTCTGAAATAAAAAGAAATGAAATGAAAATAAAACAAAATGAAATAAATGATTTGGATCGAGTGTGTCTTACCTTCTTTGTTTTCCAGCCCAGGTTCTTTCAGTGAGCTGGCTGGGAGGACTTGACTGGATCCAGAACTCTGTACTGGGCTAAGGGTACTCCCATCTGGCTGGTCCTTGGCCCTAATCTCCTCCTGCCAGAGTGTAGACTTGGTGGTGGGGATTTTTTCCGCGCTGGGAATGTTGCTGCTGGTGACAGCCATCTTGGCAGGCCCAGGCTCCTGAAAGAAGTAGAAAGAACTATTGACTAGGGCAGGGAATATTTTATTTCAAATGACTTTAAAACTCTATTTGTTCATCTGGAATCATTCTGCCTTCAGTTTTGGCAGGATTCAAACCCAAGAGGCAAAACCGGAGCAGTGGGGGAAAGGGGCAAATCGAAAGGGACCAAGTCAAATTTATTTTATGTGCTTAATTTTCAGAGAGCCCAGAAACCAGACAAAGTACTAAAAGAACCACATTATAGATAATACTAATATCATGTAAGGATTATTTAGGACTTTTCATTCTTGGCTCTTTAGGCACTTTGAAAAGAGGAATGGATGGAGAAACAGACAAGCTCACCACTCCCAAAGAGGTAAAAGATCGTGTTCAAATTCACGGGAAAATTTGGACACAGGAGTCTCTTTGTGCCCCAAAGACTTACCTCGTGCCCTAAACTATATCACTTTTTTTTTTAACGTCCTCTTTAAGAAATAACAATGCAGGGGGAAGCTGGGTAGCGTAGTGGATAGAGAGCCAGGGCCAGAGACAGGAGGTCCTGAGTTCAAATCTGGCTTCGGTCACTTCCTAGCTGTGTGATCCTGGGCAAGTTGCCTAACCTTTACATAGTACTGATTCTAGAATGGAAGGTAAGGGTTTAAAAAACAGAGCACCCAAAGGTGCTTGAACTTTTATCAAATACAGTAACCAGTCAGACTTGATTTAGTGAACAGATGACACTAACGTATTTTCCTCCTCTTGGAAGAGTTAGGCCATGGGTGCTGTGTATGCTCTCAGACACCATCACTGTGTCACAGATTTTCTTGGTTGAAAAGAGCCTCTGGAGCCATCCAGGAAGTCCAGCGCTGTCAAGTTCGAATAAAAAAGGGAGCCAACCAATTAGACATTAGCATCTCTGAGAGCTGGCCTACTGACTTGGATTTAAAATGTAATATCATCTGTGATTTACCAAACGTTTACTTATTTTGTTAATTAGTCCCCAATTACATTTTTTAGAACTTTCCCTTCTGTCTAAGAATCAACACTAAATGAGGTTCCAGGGCAGAGTGGTAAGGGCTGGGGAATGGGACCAAGTCGTCCAGAAGGGAGGCCCAGAGGCCAGATTTGACCTCTCCTCTCCAGGCCCAGCTCTCTCCCATCAGCCCTCCAATTACATTTTAATAGGGTTTGGCCACACCCAGTGTTGTGGAATACATGTTTGACACCTCTGATCTAGACCAACCTGGGAGCCCCCTCCAGGAATCCCCCCTACACTGTGCCCCACAAAGGGAAGGTATGCATTCGGAGAGGGTCCACTCCATTTTAGCCCTGATTATTAGGACGTTTTCCCCAATATCGAGCCAAAATAGGCTACTATTTCTAAAGGAAAGGAAGAACTAGGGTAGGAAAGTGGGAGAAAATCACTTCAATTATAGATTGCCAGCTGTAATCACATTCTTCATGAAGAAAGGGAGGATAACAGGATACAATGGAGAAAAATATGAAACAAACAGTCAAAACAATAAATGTGGATGAGATGACTGTATTCGTAACACAGGAAGGTGGTAGGATGGTTCAAGAAGCAAGATCCAACAATCTGTTTAAAAGAAATGTATTCGAAAGAAACAAACAAAAAATCAGAGTTAAAAGCGGTTATAGAAAATTTCACTTATATTTGTAGGGAGAAGAATTCATGGTTTCGGACAAAGCAACAGTAAAAATAGTCATGGGGAAAAGCAACAAGCAGGAAAGGAATGTTATGCTTAAAGGCACTCCAGTTGATTAAAGTGTAAAAGCTGTAAAGACACTAAGATTCTGGGGACACCTTGTATATGCACTTGTGCATAAAGTATAGAAAAAGGGCAAAGAGCAAAGCAGACTAGACTTGGAGACCTCCAACCTAGGAAAGTGCAATGAAACGTACACAGGAAAGAAAGCAAGGACATGAGAAATTTTCAAAAACTGACCATATGCCAGGGTATAAAAACCTTATCAACAAGTGATAAAAAGAATATTATGCACATCTTTTACTGGCTAAAACACGATAAAAATGATCATTAAAGGGTCCAAGAACAAATTATAGGAAAGCATGAAAATTTCATAAAAGAAAATGAAAATGAGACAAGATAATGAAATCTTTTGAGATGTAGGCAAAGCAGTCCTTAAGAGACAATACAGCACCATCTCAAATATTAGACAGATCAATCAATTGAAGACGAAACTAGAAAAATAACCAAAAAAATCTAATCACAATTAAAAACAAAACAGAAATTCTGATCATTAAAGAGATAAATAAAAAAGAAAATCAAAACAGAATGGATAAAACTAGGAACTGTTAAACTAGAAACCATTAACTAATCTGATTTTTAAAGAGAAAAACAAAATTGCAAACATCAAAAATGAAAAAAGATTCACAAAATATCAAGATAAAGGAAATCTTTATAAATGTTTGCCCAATTATATGCCAACAAAACTAGTAACAAGGGAAAGGTAGAAAATATAAAGTTCCAGATAAATAATACAAGAAACAGAAATTTTAAATAGCCAGATCTCACTAAAAGAAAATTCTCAAAGAAAACAAAGCACCAGGTGATTTTTAAAAGTGAATTTTATGAAACACTCAAAGAAAATA